>NC_081558.1:113171548-113224418 GCF_022355385.1 Mustela nigripes
GGTTAAGCCGCTGCCTTCGGCTCAGGTCATGATCTCAGGGTCCTGGGATCGAGTCCCACATCGGGCTCTCTGCTCAGCAGGGAGCCTGCTTCCCTCTCCCTCTCTCTGCCTGCCTCTCTGTCTACTGTGATCTCTCTCTGTCAAATAAATAAATAAACTCTTTAAAAAAAAAAAAAAATAAGCAAGTTGAGGGGCACCTGGGTGGCTCAGTGGGTTAAAGCCTCTGCCTTCGGCTCAGGTCATGATCCCAGGGTCCTGGGATTGAGCCCCGCATCGGGCATCGGGCTCTCTGCTTTGCAGGAAGCCTGCTTCTCTGCCTGCCTCTCTGCTTACTTGTGATTTCTCTCTGTCAAATAAATAAATAAAATCTTAAAAAGAAAAAAAAGCAAGTTGAGATTTAGACACATAAATATTTGTGTTTGTGTAGGTAAAGGTTACTTTGAGAAAGTTCTAGAAGGACAATGGAACTGCTCTCCATCTTTAAGTTATAATAAGTACAATAAGATACAATCAGAAACTGGCTTTATGTAGAAATGCCCAGTAAAGAGAATTTTCTTTCATATTAAAATATCTATAATGAGGACTTTAGTTGGAGAACATAATCATCTATGGAGAAGTAATCTAGAGCCACCTAACAATTTTAATGTTCTTTTATATCAGGTTATCAAATTCTCTTGGCCTCATTTGGAGAAGTGTATAATTTTATTGTTTGGTTTTTTTCCTCTGGGAAAATAAGGTTTCAGTGATTTTGGGTTTTGTTGAGTTGACTTTTTAAAGTTTGTTTAAAAATAAACCTAACATACTAGAGTTGCTCATAGGCTGTAAAGCCTGGAAGGTGATGAGCCACTGTTTACCCTAACTTTCCAATACTTAGTGACATTAACATCTAGTCTGCTTAATACAGTATGTGCTTATAGATTTTGGAGGCAGATGTTGAAGTTCCAGGCAGAATGAATCTTTCAGAATAAATATAAATATGTCCAGCATAACATGTTGCACCATGACCCAGCAAGTGTTGTGGGGATATATGCCAACAGTCTTCTGCGGTGGTTCTGATATCCTTGGAATTTGCTGTGACCCATTTAGATCCTGGACTAGAGAACCAGGGAAAAGCGAACAAATGATGGAGGCCAGTTTGTATGCATGTGTGTATTTCTACACAATCAGTGATCTCCCTGTTAAGGGAAGTCAGGATTTTAGAAAAACCTTGTGTGTTAGACTTGTGTTAGAAGCCAGTTTGGTCAGTATTCAAGAGCAGACAGTTGATCCTAAATATGGTAGATAGAATTCAGATTCGTAACCTCCGCTGTATAATTGCAGGCTCCACCTACACTCACCGGTGGCTTTATTTATTTATTTATAAGATTTTATTTATTTATTTGACAGAGCGAGATCACAAGTAGGCAGAGAAGCAGGCAGAGAGAGAGAGGAGGAAGCAGGCTCCCTGCCAAGCAGAGAGCCCCATACAGGACTCGATCCCAGGACCCTGAGATCATGACCTGAGCCAAAGGCAGAGGCTCAACCCACTGAGCCACCCAGGCGCCTTCACCGGTGGCTTTAATAGGCGATGGAGGTTTGTTTCCTTGTTCTTCGCATTTTTTCAGCCTAAGGACTGGGGATTTTGGGGCCCACTTAACTTTCACTTAGGTCTTTGGTTCTCCTTCCAAGGGATATTTGTACTGTTCTCCCATCCTGCAGTTACCCAGCCTGGGAAGGCAGCTTGAGCTAGTTTCCCTATTTGGGTCAGCTGGCAACTATGTATTAGAGAGTTGGGATTTCTGGGATCCTGGGACTCCTAACACTTTAAAGTATTAATAATTACTGGAATGTCAAATAATCTTGGGTTTTAAAGCAGCCCTTTGTAGAAGTGGTGGTTGTGAGAAGTAGATGCTATTTTTCAGAAATAGTGTTTTTAGTATGAAAATGTAGGACCTGGGACACCTGGGTGGCTCAGTTGATTACACATCTGCCTTTGGCTCAGGTCTTGATCCTAGAGTCCCAGGATCAAGCCCCGAGTTGGGCTTCCCAGCTCAGCGGGGAGTGTGCTCCTCCCTCTGACCCTCCCCACTCTTATGTTTGCTCACTCACTCTCAAATAAATAGCTTTTTTTTTTTTAAGATTTTATTTATTTAATGGACAGAGATCACAAGTAGGCAGAGAGGCAGGAGGAAGCAGGCTCCCTGCTGAGCAGAGAGCCCGATGTGGGGCTCAATCCCAGGACCCTGGGATCATGACCTGAGCCGAAGTCAGAGCCTTTAACCCACTGAGCCACCCAGGCACCCTTTTTTTTTTTTTTTTTAAAGAAAATGTCCTTTTATTTATGGGGTAATCAAATACAGTCAAATATAGAAGCATCTTTTATAAAAATCACTGTTAGGTGTCTTTTAAAAATATCCTATTTAGAAATTAAATCTTACAGGGACGCCTGGGTGGCTCAGTTGGTTGGACGACTGCCTTCGGCTCAGGTCATGATCCCGGAGTCCCGGGATTGAGTCCCGCATCGGGCTCCCAGCTCCATGGGGAGTCTGCTTCTCCCTCTGACCTTCTCCTCGCTCATGCTCTCTCTCACTGTCTCTCTCTCTCAAATAAATAAATAAAATCTTAAAAAAAAAAAAAAAAGAAATTAAATCTTACAGAAAAGTTGCAGTATAAAGGACTCCTAAGTCTTTTTAAAAAAGAAAAAAAAGCAACAAAAGTCTGCACGTGTTTAAAGTTTATATATAGGTAAGCTCAGGCATGTGGACACCCATGGAGCCAATGCCACAATCAGGATAATGAACATATTCATCATCCCTGAAAGTTTCCTGGTGTTCCTTGGTAGCCCCTTCTTCTCCTTCTCCCCACATTGTTGGGCAATAACTCCTCTCCTTTCTGTCATGATAGTTTCATTTGTACTTATTTTCTACAGTTTGATATTCATGGAATCATCCAGCATGTACTCCTTTTTGTTACTGTTCTGGCTTCCATTACTCTGTGGTTATTTTGAAATTCATCCATGAAGTTCTGTGTATCAGTTTCTTCTTTGAATGGGTGGCAAATGTTCTGTTGTATGGATATGCCAGAATATGTATATCCATTCACATGGTGGACATTTGGGTTGTTTCTAGTTTTAGCTATTGCAGAAAAGCTGCTGTGAACCTTTGTGTGTAACTTCGTGAGGATGTGTGCTTTCATTTCTCTTGGGCTGATACCTAGGAGTGGAATGGCTATCATATGGCGAATAAGTATTTAACTTTTGAGGAACTTCCAAATAGTCTTCCAGAGTGGTTATAGTATTTTACTTTCCCACCAGCAGTTTATGATATTTTCAGTTTCTTCATATCTTTACTAACACTTTGTATGGTCAGTCTTTTTAATTTGTAATCAGTATATAGTGATATCTGTGTGGTTTTAATTTTTATTTCTTTAGTGATTAATGATGTTGATCAGTTTTTCATGTGCTTATTTGCTATCCATATATCTTCTCTGAAGTGTTCAAATATTTTGCCTGATCTTTATATGTTTTGAATTCTGTATACAAGTCCTGTATCAGATTTGAGTTATACCAGTATTCTCTTTTAGCCTGTATCTTGCCTTTTCTCCACAGTGTCATTTAAAGACTGTTATTTTTTAGTTTATGTGTAGTCTGATTTACTAATTTTTTTTTCTTAAGGATCATGCTTTTTGGTTTCATAACTATGAAATGTTGACTTAGCTTATAGTCACAGAGGTTTTCTCCTATGTTTTTTTAAAAGGTTTTTATCTTACATTTTACATTTGTGTTTCATTTTGAAAGAACTGCAAAAGTCTATTGAACCAGTCACCAGCTTTTCATATTTTGCCACATTTCACTTACCGTTTTCTCTATATATACATATTGTTTTTTCTAAACTATTTGCAAGTAGGTTGCATATATCACGTCCTTTTACCCTTAAATACTTCAGTGTATATTTCTAAGAATATGAATATTCTTATATTTTTCCATAGTTCAGTTATCAAATTCAGGAAATTTTTTTTGTTTTTTTAAAGATTTTATTTATTTATTTGACAGAGAGAAATCACAAGTAGATGGAGAGGCAGGCAGAGAGAGAGAGAGAGGGAAGCAGGCTCTCTGCTGAGCAGAGAGCCCGATGCGGGACTCGATCCCAGGACCCTGAGATCATGACCTGAGCCGAAGGCAGGGGCTTAACCCACTGAGCCACCCAGGCGCCCCAAATTCAGGAAATTTAATGTTGATATAATATACCTTCATTTATAGAACATACTCCAGTTTGTCCCATTAATGTCTTTTGTAGCTATTTTTCCCCCTCTGAAATCATGTACTACATTTAGTGGTTATGTCTCTATGGTCTCCTAAAAGCTGGAACATCTTCTGCAACTTTTTTTTCTAACTAAGCTTTGGTTTCCATAACATACTAGTTTTGGTGTACAGCATAGTGATTTGACATTTGTATATAAAAGTGTATATATATATATATTTTTTAAGATTTTATTTATTTATTTAATAGAGATCACAAGCAGGCAGAGAGGCAGGCAGAGGGGGGGGGTGCAGGCTCCCTGCTGAGCAGAGAGCCTGATGCAGGGCTCCATCCCAGGACCCTGAGATCATGACCTGAGCAGAAGGCAAAGGCTTAACCCACTAAGCTACCCAGGTGCCCCTGACATTTGTATATATTGTAGAATGATCACCACAATAAGTCTAGTTAACATAGTTAAGCCTGTTACCAATTATTGTTACACTTTTTTTTTCCCTTGTGATAAGAACTTTTAAGATCTATTCTCTCAGCAACTTTCAAATATGCTACACAGTATTAGTAACTGTGGTTGCTGTGCTGTACATTACATCCCCATGACTTACCTATTTTATAATTGAAAGCTTGTACTTTTTGACCTCCTTCACCCATTTTGGCCCTCTCCATTCCTGACTCTGGCAGCCACCAGTCTGTTCTCTCCATACATGGGCTTGTTTCTTATTTGTTTTTGTTGTTGTTGTTTTTTAAGATTCCGTGCATAAATAAAATCATCCAGAATTTGCCTTTCTCTGCCTTATTTCACTTGGTCAATCCATGTTGTCACAAATGGCAAGATTTCCTTCCTTCATTCATTCACTCATTCATTTAAGATTTTATTTATTAGAGAGAGTGTGCACAAGCGGGGTGGGTGGGGCAGAGCAGAGGGAGAGTGAGAGAATCCCAGGCAGATTCCCTGCTGAGCCCAGAGCCCAGCACGGGGCTCAGTCTTACAACCCTGAGATCATGACCCAAGCCGAAGTCATGAGTTAGATGCCCAACTGACTGAGCCACCCAGGCACCCCAAGATTTCCTTCTTTTTAATGGCTGAATAATACTCGTGTGTGTGTTTGTACACCACGTTTTATCTGATCATCTATCAATAGACACAGGTTATTTCCCTATCTTAGCTGTTGTAAATAACTCTAGTATGAAGATGGGGGTGCATATACCCTTTTGAGTTAGTGTCTTTGGATAAATACACAGAAGTGAAATTACTGGATCATATGATAATTCTGCTTTTAATTTTTTAAATATTTTTTTAAAGATTTAATTAATTTATTGAGAGAAAGAGTGCACAAGTGAGGGGAGGGGCAAAAGGAGAGGGGGTGAGAGAGCATCTTAGAGCAGACTGTGCTAAGCAGGGAGCCTGACACAGGGCTTGATCTCCCAACCTGGAGATCATGCCCTCAGCAGAAATCAAGAGTCCAATGCCCAACTGACTGAGCTACCCAGGTGTCCCTTTGGTTTTAATTTTTTTAGGAACTTCCATGCTGTTTTCCATAGTGGTTGTACCAATTTACAGTCCCATCAGTGGTAGATGAGGGTTCCTTTTTCTCCACATCCTTGCCAACACTTGTTTTCTTTTTTGATAGTAGCCATTCTGACAGGTGTGAGGTGATATCTCACTGATTTTGATTAGCATTTTCCTGATTAGTGATGTTGAGCGCCTCTTCATGTGTCGACAGGCCATCTGAATGTCTCTTTTGGGAAAATGTCTGCAGATCTTCTGCCCGTTTTAAATTGGTTCATGTTTTTTTGCTATTGAGTTATATGAGTTCTTTATATATTTCAGAAATTAATCCCTTCTCAGATGTAATTTGCAAATATCTTCTCCACTTGGAAGGTTGTCTTTTCATTTTATTGATGGTTTCCTCTTGCTGTGCAGAAGCTTTTGGATTTGATGTAGTTCTGCTTGTTGCTTTTGGGCAGCCCTTTTTTCCCCATGTCATTAAGTTTTGAACAATACAGGTTGGTTATTTATTAGAATGTCCATCAGTTGGGTTTGTCTGTTTCCTCATGATAAGATGCTGATTGTGTGTTTTGTTTGGAATGCTACACAAGTGGTGTTAAGTCCTCAGATAACCCCAAATGGAAGCACCTAATGCCCATTTGCCTCTTAATGTCTGTTTGTTGACTGGTTGTTATCCTGCTTCTCTATTGTAAAGTTACTATTTTCCTTTACCTTTTATTTAATTTTATTTATTTATTTATTTTTAAAGATTTTATTTATTTATTTGATAGAGATGACAAGTAGGCAGAGAGGCAGGCAGAGAGACAAGAGGAAGCAGGCTCTCCAAGGAGCAGAGAGCCCGATGCGGGGCTCGATCCCAGGAACCTGGGATCATGACCTGAGCCGAAGGCAGAGGCTTTAACCCACTGAGCCACCCAGGCGCCCCTTCCTTTACCTTTTAAAATCAATGTGTAATTTGTGAGAAGATGCTTTAGGATTTATCTAAGTATCAGGGTCTCGTTTGTCACCTCCCTGAAATATGAAGCATCCATTTATTATTCTGGCTTGAATCCGTTTTTGCCGTGATGGTTGTAAAGGTGTATGTCTCAGTAGCTTTCTCTATGTTAGCATCTTCTATAACCATAACTTGCCAAACTAAAAAATTAGTATTGGTAGAACATTGTTTAACTGCAGACCATAGGGGTGCCTGGGTGGCATCAGTCATAAGCATCTGCCTTCAGCTCAGGTCATGATCCCAGGGTTCTGGGATCGAGCCCTACTTCGGGCTCCCTGCTTGTTGGGAAGCCTGCTTCTCCCTCTCCCACTCCCCCTGCTTGTTGTTCCCTCTCTTGCTGTGTCTCTTTCTCTCAACTAAATAAATAAAATCTAAAACAAAAACCAAAAACAATCTCCTGCAGACTATATTTGGATTTCCAATTTTCCTATTTTTTTTTTCCAGGATACTACCTTGCATTTAACTATGATGCCTTTTTAGTATCGTACAGTCTAATGGTTTCTCAGTCTTTCCTTCTCTTTCATAACCTTGATACTTTGGAAGAAAGTGGGACTATGTTTTGTAGAATGTCCCCCATGGAGGTTTTATTATTTTATATATATTATTTATTTATTTATTAAGGATTTTTAAGTAATCTGTACATCCACTGTGGGGCTTGAACTCAGCCCTAAGATTGAGTCACATGCTCTACCAACTGAGCCAGATAGATGCTTCAGACTTTTATTATTTTAATAAATGACTAGAACTGAGAACTTTGGCAGAAGACGAATGAAGTTAAAACGCTGGCTTCCCTTTGCCCTCCCCCTAGGCTCCAGCTGCACTCAGCTTCTTTGCATTTCTCCCTCTCACTATACTTTCTGATCTCCAGCCTTGGTGCAAGCTGGTTTTCTGTCTAGAACACTCTTTTCATCTCCTCCCCTTCTAAAAGATGGGCCAGTGCCTGGTGATCCTTCTGTGCAAAAATTGATGCCACTTACGACCCCTGAGCTTACATCAGCTGTCCCTTCCATGTGCTGCTGTAGTATGCCCTGCTTCCCCAGAATAACTGATCATGTTTTGTTGTTTTTACTTCTGCCCCGCTGTAAGCTCCATTAAGGAAGGGACTGCTGGTTTTGTTCCCCTCTGTACTCCCACCATCTAGCATCGTGTCTGGCATAAAGTAGGCCTCAAGTATTTAGATGAATGATGATTATCATGAGATTTAATGTGAACTAAGGATTATGATCTAATTTCTCAAATATTCTACCATTTAGAGGAAGTGGGAACATGTCTAACATAAAGAGTTTAATTAGCATTATTTATCCAGGAGATACTTCATAGCCATTGTACATTTAAGTTACAAAGGTTTTGTGGCAACCTGGAAAAACACATGATTTTTAAAAATACAGCCATTATAATTTCAACTACAATAAGAATTTCAGCTATAACAAGAATTGGTTGACTTATTGATCACAAGTTTGTAACATTTAGGTTTTGTTTTTTATTTGTTGTTGTTTTTCTAGTAAACTCTAGACAGAACATGGGGTTTGAACTCACAACCCTGAGATCAAGAGTTGCGTGCTTTACCAACTGAGCCAGCCAGGCGCCCTGACATTTAGATTTTTATTCTCCAATATGAGGTCGTTGGGAGAAGTGCTTCTTAGGCAGGCAGATACGTGTGTGTCCCTGGGAGGATACTGTGATGGGTGGATCATGCAGAACCATGGGACAGACATGGCACGCTTTCCTGAGGCAGAACCTTTGTGCAGAGGTTTTAAAGAAAATGTTTAGTTTTATTATGAAGTAGGGTGCAAATTTCACGTGTGTATTTGTTTTTTAGAAAAAGCATTATGGTGCCTCCTTACTGCAGTAGGCAGCGCATCAGTCTCATAGAAAAAGCATTATATTTGGAAGAAATTCATGCATGTGGGTTTCTTTGGGCAAATTCATGTCACACTTTGGGTGAATTGGCTTTGTGGAAATTTTGAGAATTTTTTAGTCATTCAGTGAAATCCCTGAAGTTCATTAAGCACTCACATGGTGGTGGTTACACATCTCATTCTTTCTAGGCGGTTACCGTGCAGTGGACTTGCAGCCCCTTTGCCTGATATTTTCTGTCTTAATAACTAAAAGCTTTTAAACTTTGTGCTCACCCTAGAAATGTGTGGCTTATAAATATAAATAAATAAATATAAATATAAAATAAATGATATAAATAATATATTTATATGTATTTTAGATATATAAATATGTATTATATATATTTATATATAATATAAATGGTATATAAATATAAATAAAAAGTATTGCTACTTTAGATATTAATAGTCACTAAACAGCTACACATTGAGATTCTCACATGTTCATGTGTGTTCATTTGCAGTCAGGCGCAATCATGACCGTCCTTGCTGCTGTTTGCACAAAGATCCCAGAAGGGAGGCTCGCCATTATCTTCCTTCCAATGTTCACATTCACGGCAGGGAATGTGAGTATTTTTATGAAGTGAAGTGCTGGGGACAGTGGTGATATTTTTACATTGACTGAATTCTTGCCCTTAAATTAGAAATGTCAATGCTGGAGGAATCAAAGTTGTACCAGTTCTATTCTCTTTTGCTGGCTTTTAGGCCCTAAAAGCCATTATTGCCATGGATACAGCAGGAATGATCCTGGGATGGAAATTTTTTGATCATGCAGCACATCTTGGGGGAGCTCTCTTTGGAATGTAAGTATGAGTGTAAGTGATTGCTGCACTGCCATCTTGGGTCCTCTCCCGCTGCCCACCTTAAGAAGGCGGAGCAAGGCAGTTAACTCTGGGATGGAAGCAGGGGCCGGTGGGGGTGGGAGGGTGAGAAAACCTGCACACAGTTTGCTTTAGCCTTGCCTGACTTCACCACATGAGGTAGAAGGAGAAGAATTACAGTCTTGGCCCAGCCTCAGTTGTTGGTGGAGCTGTTGTGCCTTTGACCTACCCTTGATCTCCATTCATCCCAACTCGGGAGCTGTCAGGATTGCTACCCCCTCTTGGGATACTGTTCCCCACCCCCAGTGTGCGCTGTTTTCTCCTTTCTGCACTCTCAGGCCTCCTCTCCTGCCACCCCTCACCTCCCTGTCACCAGTGCTGGGCAGACACAAAGTGGACACTGCCTGGGACAGATGTCCAGGTGTGTGGTGATGTCTGAACAAGTAGAGGCTGGGGATCCTAAACCTGTGTTTACTGGGCATCTGTTAGGTGGCAGGCTCTGAGCTAGTGTTTCCATTCTACTCTTACTACCTTCATTTTACTGATGGGAAGCAGGCTCAGAAGTGATCTGCCCCAGGTCAGATAGCTAGGAGCAGAGCAAAGATTTAAACCCAGATCCAAAGTCCCTTCCACCTCCATCACACCATATTGAGCACAATAGCACAGTGTTCACAAGATCTTCCATTTGGGTGTCACATGATGGAATGTTGCCTAAAATGTAGTGGCGCTGGAGCGACTATCACAGAACCTCAGGACTCCTGGAGCCCATCTGACCAGGAGAGTCCCTTCAGCAGAGTCATTGTCTATTGGATGTACTGGATCCCCTAATGGACTGTTTTTTCCTGCATAAATGTTGCTTTTTGTGGCATTTACTTGGTTTTTACTTTCTTTCTTTCTTTCTTTTTTTCCCATGACAATGGAAAACTTAAGCTTTTTAATTAAAAAAAAAAAAAAATCTATTCTAAGTGGAGCAGTTTTGCCCAGTAGGCGGTGGAATAAATGCCATTATGCCATTTATAATTTTCAGTGATGATTAAAGAATCGCATATGTGAGTGAGTTCTGGCTTTAACAGCAGCACATTATAAATAGTAGAAACTGACCTGATATTACAATGTGAGAAACATAAAGACTTAGGAAAAACGGTTCGGTTTTATGAACTCTAAATTTATCTCTCTGGATCCTCCCATTTATACATAAAGGATCTTCTCCCCAGCAGGTTTTTATTCTTCTGAACTATAATTAGATGACCTTTTCCATTCTGAAAATAATTGGGTCAAATGTATTTTAAAGTACAGGATCTGAAAGGCAGAGGAGTCCCTTCTCTTTGCGGTTTCTAATTTCAGCTCCTTTCATTTACTAGATCGCAGTCACATCCAGAATTCATCTTTACCAACATCTTTAATTCAGTTAGTAAAGCTAAATATTTAGAAAATCGTACTGATGGTAAAGATTCCTTTAGTATCCTCCTGCATATTTCCTTGACTCTGTGTCTCTTACCTTGTACTTTTGCAATAATAAGTGCTAACATGTATTGAATATTTACTGTGTGCCCAAGCTAAGGGCTGATTTAATACTCTTAAACCCTGTGGGGTATTCATTTTATGGGAAGGAACTGCTTTATTTTATTTAATTTTTTCAAAGATTTTATTTTTTTGAGAGAGAGCGCCTGAATGGGAAGGAGAGTCAGAGGAAGAAGAAACAGACTCCCCGCTGATCAGGGAGCCCAACTTGGGGTTTGAGCCCAGGACTCCGAGATCATGACCTGAGCTGAGAGCAGATGCTTAACTGACTGAGCCAGTCACACAGGCATCCCAAAAACTGCTTTCAAGAAGGCAGCTGTTCGAAGTCACACAGCTAGTCCTTGCAGAGCTGAATTTCAGAGTGAGCACTGGGCTCTGCGGCTGCTGCTGAACAAACCCAAAACACCAAATCAAAACAGAAATTGATCGGGCACCTGGGTGGCTCAGTGGGTTAAGCCGCTGCCTTCGGCTCAGGTCGTGATCTCAGGGTCCTGGGATCGAGTCCCGCATCGGGCTCTCTGCTCAGCAGGGAGCCTGCTTCCTCCTCTCTCTCTCTGCCTGCCTCTCTGCCTACTTGTGATCTCTCTCTGTCAAATAAATAAATTAAATTAAAAAAAAAAAAAAGAAAAAACAGAAATTGATCACCTGAAAGTGTTTTCCTACTTTTAATTTAGCCAAATGACCAATTATATTTGAACTTCCAAGTATAATCAGAACAGTTTACCTGTAATATTCAAGTATTTGACTCTCCGCTTGAAATGAGAGGGTTACAGAGTGTCTTGGGAAGACCTTTATTAATGGAGAGCTCCTGACAAGTGATTCATTTTTTGCAGGAGTTTTACAATTGCATTCAAATCTTAAGTGATCCTTTTTCTCTGTTCTGTATTCACCACAAAATTTGACTAAGCCCAAAAGAATTTTGTAGCATGGTTTTTAATTGCATGTTTTTAAAAATGTCTTTTCTTTCTCTAAATTTACTGATTACTTTATTTTTCAACATTTTAATTATGACTATTTTTAACTATATTTAGTGAATATTAAAATTCAAGTACTTTAAAAAGATTTCAGTACTTTATAATAAACATTCAGAACATTAAAAATTGAAACATTAAACTGATATTTTGATATAAATCTGAGCCATTTAAATAGAGCATTTTTTCAGTCAGGTGTCTGGGGAGATGCAGAGATTAACAGAGTCTGGTCTCTGCCTCAGGGAACATGAAATCTGTTTGGGCAAACCAGAGTAAAAATAAAGGTGTCAGTCATGCAGCTTTCAGTAACAGCCATTCCAAATGAATCCCACCTCCTCCAGGAAGCCCTCTCAGCCTTCCCCTAGCTCAGGAGAGTAGGGGGTAGGTGCCCCTGAGTTATGCTATGACTGTGCCCCTCTCAGGTAGAGCTTCTAGTCTTGTAGCACATAGACCTTTGGGCTTCTAAAGGCAGGCCCTGCTCACTGGCACTCAGCTGTGTGTTCCTCAACTTCCATTAGGTGCTCTCTGGATGCTGCAGTAGTGGTGAGGGCACAGCTTTCAGAGTCAGATGAGGTTCTAGTGTCCTTTCTGGTGATCTCTAGTTGCGTAGCCCAGGCAGGGTAAATTACTAAACCTCTTGGTGCTTCAGCTTCCTCAGCTCATTGCTTCAGGCTGCTTTCAGGCAGTTTTAAATGCACAGAATGGGGATTGGAATTGTACTTTAAAAGATGAGGAGTTGGGGCGCCTGGGTGGCTCAGTGGGTTAAGCCTCTGCTTTCGGCTCAGGTCATGGTCTCAGGATCCTGGGATCGAGGCCTGCATCAGGCTCTGCTCAGTGGGGAGCCTGCTTCCCCCTCTCTCTGCTTGTCTCTCTGCCTCCTTGTGATCTCTCTCTCTGTCAAAATCTTAAAAAAAAGAAAAAAAAAAAAAGATGGGGAGAATTTGGATCAACAGATGACCCTTTGTGTAGCCAGGTAGGAGGTGATGAGAAGCATTTAAACTGTTGCATCTGGCTAGCTCAGTTGGTTAAGGTCTGCTTTTAGCTCAGATCCTGGGTCCTGAATTCTGGGATGGAGCCCAATGCCCCACTCCTGACCCCTCCCAACCTGGCATGCTCAGCAGGGATCCTGAGAGAGAACCCTCTGCCCACCCCCACCTGTGCTCTTGCACTCTCTCAAGTAAATAAAATCTTAAAAAGCTATTGAAGCCATCATTAGTGACATTTCTTATATATAAATTTCTTATATATAAATATAAGAAATGCTGACATTTCTTATATTTAATGTAGTGATGGGAGACCAGGCTTAAAATCTGTCTGACCTTCAGGTGAGTTCTTGACTGACTGCTTAGAAGCTCTTAGCCCCTGAGCAAATTGCTTTCTCTGAGACTTGGTTTCCTCGTGTCTTCATGGGGATTGATGCTTAATTGCAGTGGTGAATTAACAGTAGTATGTGTCATACATGGTCTGGCCCGCTTCGGCCTTTCACATACTCCATATTAAAGGTGAATCATTGCTCTATAGCAAATAAATTAATCAACTATTTAATAAGCGAGATAGTAAATGACCATGGCATTCAGTTTTTTAAAATGTCAACTTGTTATCATCATGATACTTAACATTAGTATGTCATACTGTTTGAATGTTGAACTTGGTTTGTTTTTCTTTTCCCCAGATGGTATATCACTTATGGTCATGAACTCATTTGGAAGAACAGGGAGCCTCTAGTGAAAATTTGGCATGAAATGAGGACTAACAGCCCCAAAAAAGGCGGCTCAAAGTAAAACTGGGATTGGATGAGACTGGTGCGTGTGTCCTGTGCTGCCTCAAGAGTCCCAGGACACATCAGCCCTGGAGTGACCACGTCTTTGCTTCTGCCTGGAAGATACCCAGCACCGAGCTTTCCCAGTATTTTAACTCTATCCCCAGTACATGTCTTATTAGAAAGTGAATTATGACAAAGTTGTGAAATAAAGGTTTCTATCTCTAGTTTGTAAACAGAGGGTGTGTGTCCCTTTTGAAGAGCACTGATGCTGCCCTGGAATCGTGCTGTTAGTTATATTTGATGTAGCAGGAGCTGTGAACTTGGTGGAACTGCACAGGGAAGGTCTGAGACTCAGATGCTTGTTTTTGTACTTTGGCCTTCTTGCATCTCTGCTTACTCACCTACCCCTTTCCTTGGTTGGTTGGCAGGTTAAAAACAAACAAACAAAAAAACCTTCTGTCTGTCATGACTGAAATAACAGAGGTAGTATTTTCTAAAAGTTTTCCTAAGAAAGGTAATGTTTTCTGGCAGTGAGTGGCATATACAAAAAGCTATTTTTAGGCTTCGTTTTCTAGATTAAAATTGTAGCTAATTTAAGCCTTAGAAGGAAATATCTTGGATAAATTCAGACTTGAATCTGAGCCTAATTGCATCTTGTATTTGAAAATGTACATTCTTTGAATTGAGGCATCATACTGAAATAGCAGAGTGGCCATCAGAACAGCTTCCCTATGGTTGAATTTGTGTTTGCCCTCATGATTAAAAATTATTTCTAGGAAATGCATTTTGAGAATTTAATAGTATTTGTTGAGATGATTTATAGGAGAGTTTTCTTTGTCCTCAAGAGATAATACCAGTTCTTGCACTTGGAGGGAGTGCAGCCAGCTGTTGAGGAGGGGGTCAGGCTTTATGGAAAAGAATGAGTTGTGCCCACCTCACAGTGCTGAGCTGAAAGGTAGCATGTCCTCACACAGAGGACTTGTGTAGGATTTGACAGTTCATACTCTTTTTTCCCCCAGATTCTTCTCTAGTGAAATACCAATTATTCTACCAGGCAGAAAGGATTTTATCCTAATGTCACTTCCGAGAGAGAGAGAGAGAGAGAGAGTGTGTGTGTGTGTGTGTGTGTGTGTGTGTGTGTTTCTTTTGTCCTAGCCCTCATTTTGCCAGTAAGGAACCAGGGTAGTTGTGTGTGGGAACTGCTCGGGGTCACACTGCTGTGCTTTGACATTAGGAACATACTATGCCAACAACCCGGTGAGACACAGATGAGGCAAGAAGCATTTCCCAGAGATGGGATGGGAGGCTGAGATAATATGGACATTTCGTATGGAGTCCAAAATGGAATATATGTCTTGCTGTGGGCAGACTAGGGACACGGACTGTGAAGACATGTTTTCCTGCTTTGTGATGGTTAGGGAGGGAGCATTTAGAAGGTCAAGTCCCTAAATCACTTCTCTGTCCAGAACACCCCTCCGTGCTAGTGCCTTTCAATAGGCAAATGCCATTCTCTCTGTGAGAGGCCTTGTGAAGGGTCAGAGCCCAGCCCTGGAAGCATGAGCCTTACAGTTGAGAGCTTTGGCAGTTGTTTCTACTCTTTGCCTACTAGGGTGTTTTCTCACTGTGGCTTCTCTGCTGACACCTGAGCACCCAAACTCCATGTTCTGTCTGGCTCATGTGCCTCTTGGGCTGTGCCTCCTGAACTGGCCTGTTAGGTGTGGTATCCCCAGGAAAGCAGCTATATTGTCTCACTCTTCCTCCCCTGGCTTCAGTTATCTTCATGAGGATGTCTTCTGAGCTCTGGGCCTGTGGACTATTTCTGTCCTTAGTACATGCATCTACTGTATACCAGATATGGTTTCAGGTGCTGGGATCCCACTCTCAAGTATCTCAAATATCTCAAGTGTCACTCCTGGCTTAAGGAGTGATCTCACCAATTGGAAGCCAGAAACTTGGGAGCCATTCTAGATTTCTTCCCCTCCCATGTCTAGAATCCAATACCCCTTCCATTCCCAGTGCCTGTGCCTTGGTTCAGTCCCTCATCTCTAACCTGGACTGTTGAGACTGTTCTCCAGCTGGTCTCTAAAATTTCCTTGTGTGTCTTCATATGGCCACAAAATGCTGAAAATACTTCAGTCACTCCCTGTTGTCTTCCATGAAAAACTTGTGGCTCCCGAGGCTCTCTGATCCAGCCTCTGATGGCTTTGGCTGAACCTCCCAATCCTCTATCCTGCATTTCTACCCTGAACCAACTACCCTCCCTCATTACAGGTGGCGGGACCAGCTGCCCTCCCCCACTTGCTTTATCCAGTTCTCTTGTTACCTACTACACTGAACCTCTGGGGTCCCCCAGCATTATTCCAGGCACATAGTAAGTGCTCTTTGTTGCTTAATGAATGATGAAGAAATAAAAAGAAGAGCTATCACTTTTTTTTTTCTTTTTTCCTGCAGGATGGAGTATTGTATTCTCCAATGTCCCAAGTGGCTATCCCAGGGCCCTGGAGTATGGAGGTCACAGAAAGCTTGTCCAACCCAGCGAGAGCAGGTGTGTAACTTCCCAGTGACTTCCCAGTGTGCTCCTCTCCTGCTGCCTCCTGGGCCATGGCTGGGCCATGGCCTGGCCACCGCAGCTGTCCGTCAATTTACTATGATTGGAAGCTGAGAGGGGGTGGTTTGGGGGAGGAATCTGTGTCCTGACTGGTCAGGGCTCCACTGCAGTTTTCTGTTCTAAGATGCAGACTGGAGATGGTCCAAGTATGTGCTGGAGATGGAGCTCTGGCTAATTAATGCTGTTTCAGTCGTGTGATTAGTCAATGGTCTGCAGTACACATTGAGAGCATGTGTCAGATACTCAGGAAGTCTTTTGAGTGTGCCCAGGGAGATGTTTCTGATGCCCTGTCGTGCATTAAACAGATTGACCTCTAACCTGGAGGATTACCCAAACTTTGCAATAAAAAAAAGAGTGCATGCACAGGAGGGAAGGGAATGTTTACAGCACAATGGCCAGAGACCGCAGCTTTATAATGCCAAGTCTTCTGTTGCCATGATTTAAAATGAGGGATTTTAGAACTCAGGGAAAGGTCAGTTGAGGGCTAATGCCAGTTCTCAATGAAAACTGGATTGGCTGTTAGAAATTTAGCGTCGTAAAGGCAAATAGTGACTCACTGGCTGATTTCAAGCACGTGTCCTCTGAAAGCATGCCCCCCCCCCCCCCCCCCCCCCCCCTGCCCCCTGATCCCCCCCCCCCCCCCCCGCCCCTGCCCCGTCTGCCCTGTGATCCCCGCATCGCTGCACCTCCGCCCTGTGCACCCTCCCGCGAGTCCCCATGGAGCAGCCTAGCACAAATGCTGCAGCCCTGGTTGCTCTGCGAGCCCCAACAGCCCGGCAGCGGCGGTCTGCGCCCATGCGGGTCCAGGACCATGGGCGACCGCGTTGTTGCCACCCGGCTCTCGCTCTTGGGGAAACAGGTCCGATTTATAAAATAGTATTAAAGGAACTTTGGATTAAAAGGTGAAACCTTCCAGCTGGACACTAGTGAATGCCTGCAGGCGTTTTGGGGTGCCCACCCCCCACCCCCGCCTCTGCGCCCACGGGTCCGTGCTCCTCGGCGGCACACACCCAGGCCCCACCGGGCCCTCCTCTCTCCACGGCCGGCCTCCCCCAGGGCAGGGGGCGGTGCTGCGGCGGCGCGGGGAGGGCCGCGGGGGCGGGGACGCCGGGCGGGGGTGGTGCGGCCGGGAGCGCGGGGAGCCGAGCGGCGGGCACCGGGGCCGGCATGGCGTGGCCCTGCATCAGCCGCTTATGCTGCCTGGCGCGGCGCTGGAACCAGCTGGACCGCTCCGACGTGGCAGTGCCGCTCACCCTGCACAGCTACTCGGACCTCGAGAGCGAGGAGCCTGGTGCAGGCGGCGCCGCTTCCCGCAGGGGCCCGTCTCCTGCAGGCACCCGGGACCCCGGCCGGGACGTGCCGCTCACTCAGTACCAGCGGGACTTCGGCGTGTGGACGGCCCCCACGGGGCCCAGGGATGCTCCGCAGGGGCGTGGGTCAGGTGTGGGCGGCCGCAGGAACAAGCCCCCCACGGCCCCTGGCCGTGGTGTCTACGTGCTCCCCATCGGCGACGCGGACTCGGCTGTGGTGACCACGTCGTACAGGTATGGGGCTTCGAGCAGGGGGGTGCATCGAGTCCGGACGCCTTGGTAGGAGGAAACGGAGGCTGTGAACCATGAGGACCACCTTGGTGGGGAGGGAGGAGGCACCTGGAGCCCCCATCCCACACCATTTGGAGAGCTGTAGGCGACCTCGGAGGTCATCTCCTTTGGTCCCAGGTCCTAGTGCACTTCGAGGTATCGCCTTCGCTGCTCTCTAACAGCTCCCCCACCCCCATGCCAGTGAATGAGCGAGCATCTCTGCTGATAGGGAGCTCACTACCTTGCTCACACCTCACTCCTCTCCCTCCTCTCCCTCACCCCTATCAGAAAGCCCTGCCGTCAACTGAGTTAAAATCTGCTTTAACTTCCACCAAGTGGATCTCGCCATAGGCAGGGTATGTGCGGGTCAGCTGCCTGAGCTCCCTCCGCCCGGTGCCCTCTGTGAGGCTGGTGAGGACCAGACAGGGCTCCCAGTAGGTGGCCCCCTAGGGAATCTCGCTGAGTGACTGAGATCTATGGGGCCACCCTGCCCCCACTTTAGCTCTGCCCCTGGACAACTCAGGGCATTCTTCTTTGTCTTAATACAAAACTTGTAGTAGAAAACCGGGAAATTACAACAAATTCCTTTAACCCCACCCAAACTGGTAGTACTTTCTAATCCTTAAGCTTTGAGTTCATACCCATTTGTAATTCTTCTATGTTTAGATACTGTACACATTTTCAATTTTGGATTTCTTCATGTTACTAGATATTTTTTTACAACAGGAATTTTAGTAGACATGCAGTGTTTTATCCAGAGGATTTACATTTGTCCATATATTGATATATATATATATATTCCAATTATTAATCTGTCCTCATTGAATATTTAGAATGTTTCTAATTTGAGACCATTAAAAACACTTCTTTTGATCCAGTACTTCATTTCCAGTTTTCCTTGCAAGTATCCTTGAATGTGGGGTGGGAACTAAGGAATCTAAGGTATGTTGCAACAGTGTACTGCAGAAGATGGAAACAGTCCCCTGTGCTCCTGATGCAGCTGGCTAATTATGACTCCACCGTAGGATGGGCTACTGGGGAGCCTAGGATGTAGTGAAAGCGGAAGGTCTGGAAGATCTTGGATGGGTGTATGTCAAAAAGCCAAAATGCAGAACAGTGTGTCTGCTGTTTGTGTTTTTAAAAAGGGTATGATATTCGCGTGTCTGCTCAAGTAGGTTATCTCTGGGTGGATGTGTGGAAACACAGGAACCTTTGGGGAGAGGTGGGAGGGCCAGGGAGGAAGGGATACTGCCAGGGGCAGAACAGCACTGACTGACTGACTTCTCACCCTTTCAATAACTTTTTTTTTTTTTTTTAACATGTACATGTGTTACCTTTAAAAAAACATTTTTTCAGAGAAAAAAAATTGTTGTGATGAGCATCCTTATAGCTAAACGTCTTTGCTCCTTTCAGTTTCTTTAGAAATTCCGACCTGTGGAATTGAAGGAGCAAAAAGGTATGAACTTCCCCTCGGTTTTATTATTTAAAAAATCAACTGTATTAAGGTGGGATTTCCACAGAGTAATTATTTAAGACATGTAGAAGGTTCCATCTCCCCAGGGTTTCCTTCATGGGCATGCAGTTTTTCAGGAACCTAATGGGGAAAGGTAGTTGTGGGATGGGTCTTGTGCTCACCGATGCCCACTCACGCTGACTGCTGAAATGTACAGGGGAACACCAGGGCAGGGCAACACTGAGCCCAGCTCAGGCCCTTGCTAGGCTGCAGAGGGTTCAGACCGCTGTGTGCTTGCAGTGAGCCAGCTGGAGGGGCCTGAATGGTGAGAGGCCCAAGGGCCTGGGTGTGCAGCACCTTCAGAAGACTGCTGTTCCAGGCCAGGAGCTGGAGAAGGGGCAGAGCCTGCAGGGAGCCAGCTTCAGCTCAGGAAAGAAAGAACTTTCTAATAATTCCAATAGACTGATGCTGAGCTCCTCCTCACTGGTAATGTTCGAGCGAAGGCGGGGCTTTTAGAAGTGGCCCCTCACTTGTGTTGAGCAGATGGTGGGTTTGAACATCTTGCTGGGTCCTCCCAGCTCCAGTGATACTAAAGGTACAAGTTGTTACTTTCTGCTTACCAAGTGCCAGAAACCAGGCTCAGGACTTCCCATAGATTATCTCCCTAAGATCTCACCCCTGAGATGCTGCCGTCTCTGCATCCCTTTGTTTCTTGAGCTGGGTCCTGCAGTGGTGGAAAGCTACTGCACAGAGTTGGGACTCACCAAAGCTCTTGTTTTCTGGGGTATAACTTGGTGGGTCATGTGGCCTCTCTGACGCTTTCCTCTTCTGTAAAACAGATAGCCAGAGCTTGACTCCTGGGGTCCCCATACCCACAAATCGGGCCTAGATCCAGGACCACTGCTGAACTTGGCTCCCCCAACAGGGTGCCAGCTGACCTCTGGGACCCCTCACCTCCCAGCTCTAGGACTTGATGTGGGAAACCATTCTGACTCCTTGTAAGACCCATGTAATCTGAGTGAACTGTTTGAAGAAATTCACAAAGAAAAGGAACAGATCAGGGAACCCGAGGGTACTGGAGTCCTCATGGTCACTCGCCAGCCCCTGCTCCTCTTAAGAAAACTCACTGGCCTCACTTGTTTGGCCAGAGGGGCGCTGTGGATCTTGCTCTTGCAGCCAGCCCTGGTCTCTCCCCTCTGGGATTCCCTAGGTGCCATTTAGCGCCTTTGGCCCAGGATTTAGTTCCACTGGCTCTGGAAGCCCTCCTTCCTCAGTCCTCTACCTCTTTCTTTGCTGGGTGGGGCACAGGACAGACCACTGAAGTGCCGGGCACCAAGGTTCATTATAGCCTCCTGCACGGAGATCAGTAGCCCTTTTCATGAGGAAGCTCATGAGGAGGCTCAGAGAAAAGGCATTTGAAGACTTGAGAACCTAGGGTGCTCGGCATTGCCACTGGTGGCCCCTGGCTCTTAGTGGGACTGCAGCCTTCAGGGTTCAGCTGAGGCCCAGACCAGATGGATGCTTGGTCAGGGGAGGCACCTGGCGTATGTGGCTTGTCTTGTGGTTTTATTATCCTCTTCACCAGAGCCATAAATCTGCTCTCCTCTCCCTGGCCATCAAAGGGTCCTGCTGTTTCTAGGTCTGAGTTTCCATCTCTGTCCCCGCTGAGGTCTTCCCTCACTGGTCTCCGGCACCAGCCCCTCCCAGGAGCAGCCAGGGGACATTGCTCTAGCTCCTGGCTCTGATCCATTTCTGTGCTGGGACCTCTGCAGCCACCCTGGGGTGACAGGCTTGGGCTGCCAGGCCCAAGGCTTAGCTCAGTTTGGGGACAAAAGGGCGCGTCCAGGGGAAGACCTGCTTCCCCAGGAGAAACGGAATGGCAGATGGCTCGGGCAGCTGGTCTTTGGAACCTTGCAGCTTCCGAAGCAAAAGTGATCTGATAGGGCCCAGGCCCAGCTCGCCTCCTGGCACCTCTGAGCGCTGACCACGGACAGACACAGCTGCTCCCTACCCCAGCGGCCAGCCTAGTGGTGCCCAGCTGTGCTGCTGCCAAGGGCAAAGGCAGCATTGTTGACTTCTGGGCCTGAAACCCAGCCAGGGCTGTGGGTGGGAGGAGATAAGAATGGATCCCGCCCGCATGTGGGTGCTGCCCCTGGCCAGCTGGACACTTTTCTACAGAACACTGTCTTGGCCAGGTGCTCCTATGGACACGGCAGGTCTCTGCCTTCGGAGTCACTGTCTAGCACAGGAATTGAGAGAATTTAAAATAGGTCTTAGTGCAAAGGAACCAAGGAATTAAATCTTTGTCAAAAAATGTACTCTGAGCGGCGGCTGAGTGACTCAGTTAAGTGTCTGACTCTTGATTTCAGTTCAGGTCATGATCTGGGGGTCATGAGATTGAGCCCTGCCCAGCAGGGAGTTTGGCTGGGAGTCTGCTTTATATTCCCTCTCCCTCTGCCCCCTCCCCCTCTAAAAAAATAAATACGTGAACTAAAAAAAAAAAATGTACTCCAAGAACATGAAGCTGGTTTGTGCCAGCCTTGTCACATCTATCTATGGAGTCAGCCACCCCCAGGTCCTCCCCTTCTGCATCCAGGCAGGAGCGCCTGTGCGCACGGTGTCCTGCAGAAGCCAGACCAGCTTGTCGTTGTTCGAGATAGTCACTACAATCTGTTGTGTTTTATAGGAGTTAATAAGACCACTTATTAAAAAGTAAACCTAGGGGCACCTGAGTGGCTCAGTGGGTTAAGCCGCTGCCTTCGGCTCAGGTCATGATCTCAGGGTCCTGGGATCGAGTCCCGCATCAGGTTCCCTGCTCAGCAGGGAGCCTGCTTCCCTCTCTCTCTCTCTGCCTGCCTCTCTGTCTACTGTGATCTCTGTCAAATAAATAAATAAAATCTTAAAAAAAAAAAATACCTAATACTGAACTTATTTTTCCTTCTGTTATAACCAGGTACAGAAGACCTTTGCTGTGCTGGGCACTATCTGGGACAGCACCTCCCTCCTGCGGATGTAAAGGCCACTAGTGGCCTGGCTGGAGGTGACCAACCTGCACTGGTTCTGGGTGTCTCAGGCCCCTTAGAGTTGCCTGGAGACTAAAGAGGGAGTACTGAAGCAAGGGCTGGGACTTGGTTTCCAATACCCAGCACATCCCAGGTGTTCACATCTGGATCCAATTTAGCAGTGGAGAATGGCCAGGACATTCCAAGCAGCACAGGACAATGGCAGCAGCCCCTGAAGAGTCGGGAGGGCTGACTGATCCTGAGCCAGGTGGTAACCGTGTCCTCTATTCCAGACAGGAGTTCCAGGCCTGGACCGGAGTGAAGCCACCAAGATCCACAAAGGCAAGACCCACCACAGTCATCACAACCCACAGCTCCAGATGGGACAGCAGCCCTGGGGGTGGCTTCCAGGTCAGCCTGAAATGGGTGTGGCAGGGCAAAGGGCTGGGCTCCCGGCTGCAGAGGGAACAGAGGCCCCCTTTCCAGGTTAGGGACTAGGAATCGGATTTTGATGATGCAAAATGGCATTAGGGCCAAGGACAGTAGTGTCTGAGCACCCAGTCATCCTTCAGCAGAGAGCCACAGTGGTCCTTTCTGCTGGCCAAGGTGGGGCATCTCCCTAGAGCAACTTTCTGGTGAGCAGGGTGTCCCGTTCCCTCCTAAATCCCAACCTACCCTTGACCGCTGAGCAGTAACAGTGAGCCTTCTGTGTCCTTTGCATTTGTGTTAGAAGATGGAAGGGAGGTTGGGACTGTTCAGCTTCCTGATGGCACCCAAAGGAGGCTTCAGGGAGCAGAACAAAAGGTCCAGGTGCCATATTGGACCTAATGCAGTGACCTGCCCTGTGCATGTTTCCCACACAGACCCTTTAGGTCAGCAGTCTCAACTCTTGGGATAACAAGAGGCAGAGATTTTCTTCCTGGAGCTGGGATGGGAGGTGGTGGGGAAGGAAAGTGGAGGGAAAGGCACACTGATATGGGGCCACATTTCATTTTTCAGGCCCCTGAGGGGAAGAAGAAGTTCACCCCTAACCCATCAGCCATCTTTCAGGCTTCAGCTCCCCGGATCCTCAATGTGTAACTGGCCACACTGGCGCCAAGATGGGGCTGTCTTCGGCCACTCAGGGACTGGGTGAGATCCTGGGATGGCCCCTCTGCTGTGTGGGGCAAGGCCCCTATTTCTTACTGTGGGCACCACTCCTCCCCGGCTGCCACCGGGCTGTGGGGCCTGGCACGGATGGACATGGTAGCACCCAACTCAGCTTTGGGCCTCAGTCATCCTCTTTTTCCTTGAGAAGTGTACAGAAGGCTTCAGATCTTTTAATTGCCTCTTTTGGCCTTCCTTCAGTTTTTAAATCTGAAGAACTTAAGGATCAATTCTGTTGTAAACAGAATTGGTCTGTGCGGGCTGAGGAACACAGACATAACAGGTGCTTGAAAGAACCAGTCTACTTATAGTTGTTTTCCCAGGCTGCATGAGAACTTTGTGACCTATGGTAACCCAAGGGGACTGTCCTTGGAGATGCCTACAAATGGCTACACATTCAGGTGAAGAGATCTTGGGTTATTACCTGCATGTGACTCACCATGATGCTGAGTAACTAGAATGTCAATTCCCAAAGGAACAGAGTATCAATCACAGGGTTTCAATTTCAGAGACATAATTTAGGTCCCAGATGACCCTTGTGTTTTTTCTTTTTTTTAAAGATTTTATTTATTTATTTGACAGAGATCACAAGTAGACAGAGAGGCAGGCAGAGAGAGGGAAGCAGGCTCCCTGCGATGCGGGGCTCGATCCCAGGACCCTGAGATCATGACCTGAGCCGAAGGCAGTGGCTTAACCCACTGAGCCACCCAGGTGCCCTGACCCTTATGTTTTAACAAAAAGCTTCTTCTGAGGAGTGCTTGAAGTGCTTAATGAATGTCCTTGACCTTGTAGGTTTCTGAGCCCCACATTTTATTACTAATTCCAGTTTTTTCCCTTACAGTTGACGACTAGAAGGAACACCATACATACTGGCAAAGAACTGGGAGCATTTTTGGGGACGAACTGGCATTAGCCTCATTCTCTGAAAGACTTTAACATGTTATCTACACCTAGATGACTCCCACCCTGCTCTCTCACTTACAGTTGGGGGAGCTCACTGTGGGGAGGCAGCTGTCGGCTTTGGAAAGCTGCCTCCTTTGCCGGTAAGTCCCAGCCCACGTTGCCACGCAGAGCGAGCCTGGCCCAGTTTTCACATCCGGCGGTCAAACATTCGAAGGCATTTCTGTCCGCTCTTGGAGATTAGAGGCACAGGCTAAGGACAGTTCTTGGTAAGGAAACTCCAGGATTTCCCTGTGGGTCTTCTTCCCTCTCCAGCCCCCAAGCACTGCGTCTGGTGAGCATTTAGTTAAGCCATAGCCGCGGACCTCCTGTTTCCCAGCCCCTCGGACGACTTGGAGCGGGGCTGGTCCCTCAGAGGGAGGGCTGGCTCTGGCTGGCACAGCCTTCCTCTTAAGTGCAGCAAAGGAAATGCTCTGAATCATTCTAAAGGCAGAACCAAAACCATATGCTTACACAAAGGGTTCTATTATTTCTGACTTCATTGGTTTGCATGTTAGACGTTTCTAAGAGAAAAGAGACTGCCTGCTGCTGTGCATTCTGTGGGAAATGAACAGATTAACCGTACAATCTCAGATTTTACTAAAATGCAAAAATGTACTGTTACAATTTCTTGTTAGCTTATTTCTTTAATTATAAACCTGGAGCGCCTTCTCATGTCTTTATCATCCTCTCGGACTTTGGTGGATCGTGGCTATGACTGGTTGCCCCTTGAAGGCTGACAAATTCCAAGGTCTCTCCGTTTGGACTGCCATCCACAGTGGTGTCTTACACGGTATTCACAGGACACACCAACCTCCCCTCTTTCATGTGCACCACCCTCTGCACCCCTGAAGCTAGGGTGAAAAGGTCCTCTTTAAGCTAGTCTTGGGCTAACTCCTGACTTCTCTACTCACTGTGAGCAGCTTCCATTTCCTTATCTGCAGAGTAAGGAGAACACCCCTACCTTGCTAGTAGGAGTTTCTGTTTATAGGCAGTGTGCTTATTAGTATAGTGAATGGCCAGCAAAGTACAAACATGACAGTTGTGCAGATATGACAATTGTCCTTTCCTGCCCAGGCCCCCCTCCTTCTCAGGGAGCTGGCTCTATTCTCACTTGCAGGTTTGGCCCATCTGAAGCCACTGACAGAGTCTTTCTCCCTAGACCCTGCTTGTGTCCCCCTTCTCTCCCTGAGAGCCTGCAGACCAGACCGAAAGGCTGTACCTCAGCTGGATCCCACAGGCCTGCCTTTCCTGGCAGCCTTGGCACCAAAGCAGCGGGAGGACCCCTGCCTCACATGGCCTGCCTCTGAAGGCAGACTGCATGCCCCGGAACCTTTTTGGAATGCACCAGAACAGACAACTTTTCACCAAACCCCAAACTCGATAATCCTCTTTATTAGGCTTCATTATTAGAAGACTCAGGTTCTGAAGAAGGAACTTCCACCCACTCTAGGTCTTAGTAAGGCCTAACCTCCCATTAGGCTTTCCAAAGCAACTGGGACAGTAGTCTCGGGCGTGTGGTAATGACCACATACACACATATATAAAAGAGGAAAATGCAACGAATACTAATGGTGATTATCTTTGGGAAGGGGAATTATGGGTAACTAAATTTTTTACACCTTACTATATTTGCTAAAGTTTCTATATAATAAGCATTTTGTATTAATTCTGTAAAGAGTAATGTTTTTAAAAATAAAAAGTTCAATCTGTCAGCTAATTTCAGCCAGAAGCAAGCATTCAGTATCAGTGATTCCATAACCAGTGTTAGCACTGCCAGCAACTGCCAGAACTTGCCCTGAGGATGCACTGTGACACCCAAGTGGAGTGGTGCCCCTGAAGTCCTCCCCCACAGCCGCTGAGACCAAGGTCCCGCCTTGTGCTCCATGGTGCTTCAAAACTCAGAAAAACCCAGTACAAATGAGGATACTTTCATACCTGTACTAACACCAGGATTTTCAGCCAAACTCCTAAAAAGGAGCTTTTGAAAAACCTTGACCCTACAGCCCCACCTGGGCAGACGGGGGAATGTCCCCTTTAGTGGGGTCAGGTTTGCCAGCGCTGTTCACACAGGCTTCTGTCAGGAAGAGCGAGTCCCCAGCTGAGGAACTGCCTGGGACATGAATCTCTGTCCTGAGGCTCCAGTCAAACCTTGGCTGAGATCAACCTTCAGGAAAGGAGCCTAAGCAACACCCCTATTCTCCTTACCCTGGACATTTCGATTCCCTAAAGGCTGAGGTGAAGTCTGGTCCCAGGAAAGCTATGGATCTGGAATCCCAATGCCTCTGCCCTGCAGAACTTCCTGCCTTTGAAGAACCAAAGCTTTCAAAGCCCTTAGTTTTGTTAAGGGTGGATGTAAAAAGTGGTCATTTCTGAAATGTTTCTGCATTTTTGGTTTTTTATTTTTTTTTAGCCATTCTGCTAGCAGATGGTCACAGCAGGACTGTGTCCCCGGATTAACTTCTTCCAGACCTCAGCAGAGACCAGTTCCAGCTTTCCAGACAGACCAGTGTGCTTCTTCCTTAGACAACAGGAACGGTTTCCCTCCTTGCCTTGGCTTTGAGGAGGTGCCGAGGTCCATTAGGTAGTTTTCCTTTGCCCCAAGCTGTCAGAAATCCTTAACTTCTGGGTCAGTGTGCATCTTCTAAATTTTTTTTCCAGACTTTTATGTAACTGTAATCCTTTATCTTGTATAGCTGCAAATTCTTGGAAAGAAGTGGCAGGATTAATGTAAACACAAATACCTATACCTCTGCCCGATCCCAGCTCCTTCAGACCTCATGGAAGAACCACCTACCAAAGTGTAGTGCTTCGAACTCAGAAAAACCCAACACAAATACTAAAAGATTTATTGTAGATTTTGTTACACAATTATGTTACATGTTATGATACAAATACATCTGAAACATTAACACATATGGGAACTTTTAAATGATTTAATATTCTTTTGCAAAAAGATAATTACTTCAGGCTTTCATACCTGTAATAAATCGATCTGTTCTCATTGGGATCAAATCCTCCATCCTGTAGAACTGTCACAGTCCGCTGCTGAATAAATTTATTCACCTGTCCACTGGCCTTGCTTACAGAGGTTAATGTATAGAGTATCTGAGCCTTTATGCACTAAACTTTTTTACTGAGCCCGGGCATGCCTGATGCCTTATTGAACAGGTTTCCTTGTGCACCTGCAATCCTCGGAGGCTGAATAGAGAAGGGCAGATCTCTTGGTCACTTCCCTGCCTTCTGTTCCTGACCCAAACGTCTACACAACTCATGGAAACTTCAGTTATGTTGTTCACTGGGTAAGTTTGATTCACAAACTTCAAATTTCCTTTGAGCAGATTGCTCACAGAATAAATTCTCTCCTTTCCTTCGACACAGACTATGTTAGGACAAAGTATCTGTAATGCAACTGAGTATCACACAGGCCCTGTGGACCCTCCTCCTCCTGTTCACTTCTCCTGCCAAGAGGGCTCTGCATCTGGGCACAATCTATTCTCACTGCTTCTGAGCACTGACATTCCTATCTCGTGGCTTCGGCAGTCATTTCTCTCTCTTTAAGGCACTCACAGTGTTTCCTTGAAACGCTTTTCTTTGGAAAAGCCAAGTGGAAAAGAACAGGGCACTAAGTCCACTGACAGGACTCACCATCCCAGCAGGCCTGGCCCAGGGGCTGCTCCCCACTGGTCCCTCACCATGGGGTGACCTGCATACCCCGTGAATGCTGTGGAACCAGCTCTGCCTGACACACACAAAGCTGATCCAGGTCGGCCAGGTGCCTGGGATTTGTGGGTGTTCTCTATTACTGACCTATGGAGAGCTGCTTGGTTATAGTCGGACCTTTCCCGGACGGACGTTTGCTGGGATCTGCCTACCCCTTGACGGTGCTGACCTTGGCTGCAGTAATGTCCCTGTGCTCCATGGAAACACTTCTGCACAGCGTGTGGGCTCCCAGGTTCTGCTGACTTATGCAAGGCGTTACTGCCCTCTAAGTTACTGCCCTCTAAAGCTGATGGGGTCCCCCACGCCACAGCCACCAGATGAGGGCAGAAGCCCCGCCTGGCTCCAGAGGTTACCAGGGTAACTGCAGGAGCTGCCTGTAGCCCCAGAATAGGTGGACCACCAGTGTGGCCCAAGGTACCCCTTGACACCCAGAGAAGGACCTGCTGCACGTGGCCTGGCCCAGCTTGGAGACTCTGTCCCAAAGCTTTTCCAGAGAGCGAGCAAATGCAAGCTGACAGAGCACACATCCCCTCACAGCTTCATTCTAGACTCAGAAACTTCTGTCCTAAAGGGATCTGATCTGGGACCGAATACTCTGGTGTTACAGTGATTTAAGTGGAGGCAATGGTTTGGTAGCCATAATATTTCGAGGCACACAGACAATCACCTCCTTCCCCAAAGAGAAGAGTCGTCGCAGTTCGAAGCTTCGGATACATCTGCAAATCCTGCTTTTCTAAGGGCATCTTCATTCCATTCACTGGTCTTCATTCAATATCCCCATGTGTTTATTTGTGAGAAAGTCCAGAAAAGGAATGTTACAAATGGCCTGGTGAATGTTACTCACTGTAATTTCTTTGGGAATCCTGTCCAAAAACAAAGCATGTTAGGTGCAATTTTCTAAAGTATTTAATAATTTAATCAATTTATCAAAAGGGCTTCCACCCATCCCCACCCTCCCAGAAGGGAGACAGAGCTGAGGCACGATTTAGGGCCTTCTGGCACGGGGGAGGCCAGGTCCATGTTCTTGCTCGCTCTCCTTTCCCATTGATTTCTTTAGTTTTAGTAAAGACTGGCCTGCCCTCTTCACAGCCAGCCCAATCTGGGGCTCAAATCAGACTTCCCAGTCCCAGGCATTGGTTGAACAATGAAGAAAAAAGCCTCTGAGGATTGAGAAAAGAGGAAGGAAGGAAAGGACAGCAAAACAGCACAATGATTTCGCCGTTCTGTCTGAGCCCACTGAGCTGACTCAAAGGGCTGCTGAACTGCGGGACCATGGTTCTGTCTGTCGGGGGGCAGGGGATACGGAGCCGAGCCAGGCCAGGGGGATAAATGTTCCTGTCAACAGCGTCCCAGCCACCCTAGCTCCACAACTGGGATGACGGAGGCGAGCAGAGCCACAGAAAGCACTCAGCCCACACTCTTGGGCTTCACACACGACAAAGAACATTCCCAAACTCCTGTTTCTCCTTCCTTCTTTCTTAAAGAGGTCTTCTGCACTGCCCCATGTATTCTGATCCTGTGAAGTCTGACCTAATAGTCCTCTGATGTAGGCCTCTTTATGTCCTCCGATGCTTTTGATACAGTTTTACAAATTTAGGACAGGCTTGAAGGATACTGGAATAAAATACTTGTTTCCCTGGAAAGGAATGCCAGGATGTGGAAAAACAAAAGGGCTGTCTGCCATGCTCTAGGGCCTGGGAAAAAGGCAAAACTCCGTGTCCCGACCAATGACGATAAGGGGGCAGCAAAGCAGTGGTGAGCGGGTGAGCGTTAGGGCAATGAGGCCCACCGTGTAAGTGCTGGGAAAGCCAGGGAACGGGAACATTCAGAGCCTGGTTTCCTGACTTCTAAAAAGGGGCAGAATTCTCCCATGAAAAACAAATCAGGTAGCGTATATGATGTCTGACCCCCACATCTAACACATCACAGTCAATATTATCTTTTCTTTACAAAGAACTGGCATTTGTTTCACCCAGTAGTGGAAGACAGTCCTAATGAACAGTGTGTCTGAAGGAGTGACTAGGAAGATACAGACCTCTGGGTAAAGCTGAGCTTTCACAATCACAAGAGTCTCGAAATGACCAAGCAGACTCCTAAGTCTGTCTGGTTCTGAGAGCTTCCCAAACACGGACACCTCCATCTCCAACTGGATGAGGTAGAAAATCTCTTCATGGGCAACTAAACTGTCAGGAAGTATCTGTAACCCTAGTACCACTGAGGAAAGAGATCTCAGTACCTGTTGTGAGATGCTGTCCGGTATCCAACCGCCAAAGCCTGTCTCAGGATGTCATTCACCAGCTGCTCCGTGGCCTATGACAGAAGATAGGATTACCCTGCTGGTGAGGTGGGACACATATGACCTCATCCCGTATACAAAACTTTGCAAATAAATGTATCTAAGGATCAAAACTCCTTAAGGAAAAACTAAAGGTCCAAATAATAGACCACAAATATTAGGTTACAAAAATAAAGCCCAAGATTCTGAGAAATTATGAACAAGGGGGGGGGGGGGCTCATTAATCAGACACTGTTTTTAAGGAAAACAGGTTGGGGGGGCACCAAGGTGGCTCAATTGGCTGGGCATCTGCCTTTGGCTCAGGTCATGAGCCCAGGAACCTAGGCTCAAGCCGGTCTTGGGCTCCCTGCTCAGCACTAAGTTGCTTGTCCCTCTGCCCCTCCCCCAGTCTGCTTGTACTCTCCCTTAAATACATAAAAGCTTAAAAAAAAATCTGGGTTATTTCTATTTTTTTAAAAAAGGAAAACCAGTGAGGGTTATTTGTGAGTTATCCCTGCTGGGAGAGGGGTCTGACCAGAAAAGTAGCCACAGGGCTACATCAGGATGGGTAAGGAAGCTGGTTTGTCATCCTCTTGCCCAGGGTTGGAACAATTGTGGCTGTTTCTCTGTTGTTGTGACATGTGGGGAAAACCCAAGGCTTTGCTTCTGTCACATCCTAAAGCAGCAAGAACACTCATCTCAGATTGCTTCAGAAGGCACTAAAAAGTATCATTCGAGTGACGTCAGCACAGAAACTTGTAGATGCTTTCACACTCAGAAGACCCACTATATAGTTCTTTTAAAAATCAGAAAACAGGGGCACCTGGGTGGCTCAGTGGGTTAAGCCTCTGCCTTCGGCTCAGGTCATGATCTCAGGGTCCTGGGATCAAGCCCCACATCGGGCTCTCTGCTCAGCAGGGAGCCTGCTTCCTCCCTCTCTGCCTGCCTCTCTGCCTACTCTGATCTCTGTCAAATAAATTTAAAAAATCTTTAAAAAAAAAAAAAATCAGAAAACATGAAGCCCGATTAAGATGAAAAATCCTAAAACTTACGATCTCTGTTCCATTTCTGCCCCATCCCTTACTCAGAACAGCCCCGGACCCAGGCTATCCTGCCCACTGGCACCTCAGTGCCCCAGCCCCGGGCGGCAGCTGCTCACAGCCCTGCTGCAGCCGGCACCCACCTTTAAAATCATGTCCTCCACCACCGATGCGTACACGTTCTTGTGAAGCGCCACAGGCTGCAGGGTGATCCCGATCTGGAAAAGCGGAAAAGCCGTTTGTTCCTATCTCCACACTGAAAACCACCTCTCTCCAAACAAGCACACTTCTCAGATATCCAAAGAGCTGGCTGGCTGAAAGAGTAACTCTACGAGCACTCTGGACAAAACTCCGCAGGAGTAACACAAAATGTAACACCTGGGAGAATACAAGGTCCTCTCTGTTTCTGAGTGGTTGTTAAACATGCTATTAGAGTCCTCCTTTTACCTCCAAATGAAGAACATGGCCAGGATTTGCCAGGAATCCTGATAGTGGAATCAACCCACTGGGAAGCTTAGAATCAGACTTCAGGGGCTGTTTGCAAAAGGTGATGAAGAGACAGCTGGCACCTGTGCTCACCCCATCTTGGATTTTCTTGTCTAAATGAAACAAACACCGCCTCCACTCAGGGTCCCAAGCAGCTGTACTGGGTACAAGTGGGCAGAGGCTGCCGCACTGCTGAGCTCTGCTAGAGGCCAACAGGGGATTCTCTCCTGTGCCACAGGGTAACATGTGCGCCCACCCATACCACAGGCAGGGCCCCTAGGAGCTTGAAAAATGTCAGAGAAGGCTTGGCCTCTCAAGTATTAGGACATGTGCCTCAGGAAGGAGTGGCGCTTCCACAGAGGCAAATACCAAAGACAAAAGTAAAAAACTATCTATCCCGGGCACCTGGGTGGCTCAGTGGGGTAAAGCTTCTGCCTTCAGCTCAGGTCCTTTTTTTTTTTTTTTTTTAAAGATTTTGTTTTTCTTATTTATTTGACAGAGTGAGAGAGATTACAAGCACGCAGAGAGGCAGGCAAAGAGAGAGGGGGGGAAGAAGGCTTCCTGTGGAGCAGAGAGCCTGATGTGGGGCTTGATCCCAGGACCCTGGGATCATGACCTGAGCCGAAAGCAGAGGCTTCAACCCACTGAGCCACCCAGGCACCCCTAGCTCAGGTCCTAATCCCAGGGTCCTGGGATCGAGCCCCACATCAGGCTCTCTGCTCGGTGGGGAGCCTGCTTCCCCTTCTCTCTCTGCCTACTAGTGATCTCTGTCAAATAAATGAATAAAATCTTAAAAAAAAAAAAAAAAAAAGGAAAAAAAGAAAAACTATATCCCTAGCTGCCTCTGCTTCAATTCCATGGCCAGTAAGCAACCTCTTCACGTGGAGTTCGTTTTCTTGCCCTGATGCGTGGCGGGGGGGTGGGGGATGCCCAGAGAGCACACCCCAAGTTCACCAGGCAGAAGAAATTCACACCTTTACTTCACCAGGCAAGTCTGGCATCCACGTACAAGACTGAAGGTCTGGCTCGTGACCAAGAAACAGCAGAGGCCACAACCCCTACCTTCTGGGTGATGTCACCAATAAATTCCGACCCCAGTGTTGGTGGTAGGTAGAACTTCATTTCTTCCTGCTTCTCTTCCTGTTCTTTTTTGATGCTGATCTTTACCGGCTCCGGGAGGCTGAGGATGTCCACCTCCTCTTCATTCTCTGGCTCTCTTTTCTGAAACTGCTGCAGGTCCTCCAGTTTCCGGCAGAGGTCGTCGGCAGAGGAGAAGGACGACGGGCACTCTAAATGAGAGGGGGTCAGTCTTAGGACCGCTGTGCTGGCCACAGGAAGGACCTACCATCTCTGTAAGACCAACAGTGCGAGTGAGACCCAGAGAAGAAGGGTCAGTATCAAGGGAGCTGACCTTCTTTCCAGTTCTTGAATATTGTGGATCTGTAACTGTGAGAACTAGGAATTTATGAGACAGACAAGCACAGAGACAGGTGACTCATGTTACCTATATAGGTGATGCGACTGCAATCTAAGACAAAACAGTATGTAATTTGGACTCACACCACCAAAATCTAGGCCATGCCCTGAAGCCCCAGATACTAACGACTAACCCATTTTCATATCGTTTAAGTCTGGAAAATCTTAAAGTACACAGCGAGGAAAATAAGTATCACCCAGCTGAGCGCCTCTCACTGCTCAGAGGCTAGTACGTTAACACAGAGTACACACTGAGCGTCGTCTTTAAGACGTTGATGTACACAACGTCTAACAGAGAGAACAAAGCCGGAGGGGACCTCAGAACCTTCCAGCGCATCCTCTCACCTTAGGGATGAGGAAGTGAGGTCCACACCAGGTACAAGATGGGCTTAGGATACCCAGGCAGGCTGGTGGTGATGGGGCATCCAGCTTCTAGCTTCTTCTGTTTCACTGACTGGCGCTTACAAATTCACCAGTCACTGTAACAGAACGCCTGTGTGTGTGACGTGCTGTGCTTCCCATCTGCTGCCAGTGAAGCACGGAGATGACCAACATGCTTTCTGTCCTCCGAAGAACTTACATACTTATTTCTGACAAACCAGTAAGGTTCTGGAATTAGTGTTGCTGGATTTCAGAGAAAGAAGAGGTCATCCTGCATTAGGGCTCTCAGGAAAGCTTCATGGAGGAAATGGAACTTGTGCTAAGTCTTAAGAACACCCGCCTCCTTCACACACACACTCCCTGTGCTCCAGGCTCTCTCAAACTGGGAGGTGGAGCTCCTGCTTTTCTAGAAAAGTATGGTTGGGAGGAGAAAACAACCCTTCTCATTCTTTAAGGTGAAACTCAAAAATATTCTCCCCACGCATCCTTTATGCCCTGCTCCCACCCCCACAGAGCACAACTGTTTGTTTACCATAAAACAATTCATCTCATCTGCAGTACTAATTAGTGGTTTCCATCTGTGTCTCCAGCACTGGGTATGTCCCAGCGAGGTCTGGAGATAAAGTAACACATAAGACAGCGCCTACATCTTCGAGGAGATAGGGTAGACCTGTCTATGGGGGTCAAAAGGTCACAAAGGAAGGAGAAGTCAGTTCCATCTGGAGGAAAGGAAGGGGATCAGCAAAGTCTTCAAAGAAGAAATGATGCTAAGGAGGGGGACCCTGGAACAAACAGTATGTGTCTGTCATATGCCACGGGCTGGAATATTCCTGGCTGAGGCCCAATGCTGGGGACACTCAGGCACAAATAGTTCTGTAGGGGCTGTACTGGGACCAGAGGGAGACAGAACACACAGCTAGAGGTGAGCCAAGGCCCCTGTTCTTCAAGTCCTCCAGGGCTGAAGCGGCGCAGCCCAAGAACCTTGGAAGCAGAAGAGTTGAGCGCCTGTTCCATGAAACCACCTCTCAGGCTACTGACAGACCCAGGGAGCCCCACTGAAGGCATACCTGGCTCGCTGTCGATCTGGGTCAGCACGTCCTCAATAGAGTCGCCGTCGCTCCTCAAGGTCTCGGGATCGGGTGGAGTGTAGCCATGACAGCGACACCAGTGAGCAATGTGCTTGGTTTTAAGGGGAGTCAGGTGGTGAAATCTTGGATTCTTCTCCAGGATTTCTTGTAAGACTTTTCGCATGGTCATTGCTCTTTGCCACTTAAAAACAAATTTTTTTTTTAATCATGATCAATTTTAAACTTCACAGTGTGTTCAAATAAATCACTCAACTGTAAATGACCCTGCTAACTGAACTTGTTAGAATTTTTTTTTTAAATCTGATTGTATCTTAAAAAGTTTTAAAAAGAAGCCAAGGAACTTCTACCTGATGTTCATGAAATAACACTGAAATTCCTAGGTGTGGCCTAAAAAGTTTTCCATCTGGTCTCCACCTTTGGTCTCCAGCCTCCCTCTCCCCTCTGAACTTCTCCAAACCCATCACACTAACTTTCTCACAGCTTCCTAAGCATATGCTTTAGGCTGTGCCACTTTCTCCTAGAGCCCCACCACCGGGCACAGTAGCAGCCACATTTTAAGTACTCAACAAATACTTGGTTTCATTTTCATATAGTGAAAGAAAATCATAAAAGATGTTTAGAATTTTTATCAACGCAGAAACAAGTAGACCTATCAAAGGCTAGCAGCTACAAGTGTTTGAAGACTGAGATTTTAAATGGAGGAAAAAATTCTACCATTAAATATTTAACAAAATGCGCTATAAATTTTATCACTCTTCTGTCAGATGAGGTTTATGGAAGCAGCCAGAATGCACGTATGTTCTGGTTACCGTCTCCCCAGGCTCTGGGAAGCCCGCAGAGCACCTGGGATTACCTCGGCAGCTCTCCTTTTCCCAATGTTCCAGCCATAATACTGCTCCACAGACTTCGCAGAAAAACAGCTGGCGTCTTCACCTAGAACGCACATATCCGGCACACTCTGAATAAACTTATGTTCCAGTCAAATCTTTTTCGCTAGAGGTATGTCCTGAAGTTTCTCTAGACCTGTTTACGGGACCTGTGTTCCATATCTTGCCAAGCTCTCCTGCAGCCTAACACAGAGGCCTTCTGCTTAAAAGGGAAGGCATCTTATTTATCCGTGTGTATGCAAACAACACATACACCTCGGGGAACACATACGGCCTCTGGGGAACCGGCTTCATGGCAAAAGCCTGCCTACCCCTCGGGCGCAGTGCACATGGTATGCTCCAGCAGGAGCAGATATGAGATCCAGCCCTAACTCACTGAGTAGCGTCAGGCAACCCACGGCACCTCTCTGGGCCTCAGTTTTCCAACCTGTAAAATGACTGTTGGGAAAGAAGTTTTCTGACCTGCCTTCCAGCTCTAATATTCTCTTTGTATCTAAAATTTTAAAACACAGAGATTTAAAAAAATTTTCCTGTGGGCTAGGAAAATGTCCCTGAATGTGTACTTTGAACTACATCAGAATGACCCCCAGGCTTCAAGAACCAAGGGAAAAGAGGTAATTTCTTTGCTGTTAGAAAAAAAATAAGCAGGGCAGGCTGTACTTGGCCTATTGTTTTCATAATCCCATGAATGTAATATGATAATCTGGCTTCCTCCCTTGCCTGTAAACATCTGCAGTCATCTTGCTTGAGTGCACACACTTAAGTATCAACAGGCTACCTGCCCCCTAAAGGCAGCTGGTTGTCAGAACAACTGGGGCTGAGAAGCAAGTGTTTGTTTCAGTCTTGCTGACAAGGGGCAGTGACAGCAGACTTCATTGCCAGAAGTCCTGCATAATCATGCCTTCAACAAAGTGAGGTACAGTGGGTGACAGAAGATTAATGGCTCTGGAGTCAAACAGACCGAGGTTAGTATTCTTCCTCACCACCCACAGCTAGTGATCTTACGCAAGTTACTTAACCTCGCTTGTTTGTCCTCAGTTTTCTCATCTGTAAAAATGGGAGGTGATACCGACTATCCCACGAGAGACAGTAAAAGTACAGAGCCTGCAGAGTCTGGCACATTGTAGGCAAATGCTTATTTCTTTCCTTATTAAAAACATTAAAAACTATGCAGTTTTAATTATATACACAACAGACTTATAATTTACATACAATAAAAGACCAACTGGTTGACCAAGATATTGTGAATTCTAAGATCCTAAAAATGAACTATAGTTAGAACCCAAACCACCTCAGTAACTACCTCATCCGTATTGCTTTATAATGTAAGATGATTCAAGGTGACTCAATATCCCAATAGTTCACAGCTTTAAAAATGCATCCGTATATTCAGATAATGGTCTTACTTTTTGCAGTGACTAAGGGGATCTTCTTTACTACTGCTGTTAAGAGTTGCTGGATAGTTTCTAAATGGTCTATCCTGAGAGGGATTTAAAAAAAAAAAAGAATAGTAAGGTAGAAAATACAACAGTTTCTAGCCATACACACACACACACACACACACACACACACGAAGTCATGTATATATTCCCTTCTTTCCAAGGGAATTAAAATAAACCAATTATATTGGGGATGTCTTTCCTTCCACAGATAACATTCTAAACATAAACTAGATGAGACCCCAGAAATGCAATTTATACAAATATCATTTTATCTGTACTTTAAAATTAACTAGCCACATACCTTTTTGCAGCTGACTGACATTAAGACAGGACATTACTATATACAAATGCCTATTCTTAGGATTATTCCAGCTCATGCTGTCACCAATCATGTGAAAGTGGCTTAAGTTTCCACCATCCCCAATAATTTGACTTACTTCAAAATACATGAGCAGAGGTGGGTTCCCAATTTGGAAATTAGAAAATCTCATGAAGTATTTTCAGAAGAGTATGTACAGCCCATGAAGAGGCATCTGTTTACAGTCAGGTGGGTGTGTGGATACTCAGGTGTAAAATGTATACACACTCAAGAATTACACCACAGGAATTTCATGCCCAAGGATTCAGCAAAGAAAGCACATGCTGTCAAGCTCCGCTGGAGGGAGATCTGTCCCACCTGAGGCTTTGGAGGCGACAAATTGGAAAGTGATATGGAAGAGTTAAGTGAAGAACCCCCGGCCATGCATCAAGAGTGAACACCTGCTCACTGCACGTGGGCAGAGGGCTTCCACCCTCCAAAGAGCTAACTTCTATACAGACACAACTCTACACAAACTCAGCTCTTACAGGCATGGGTTTCAAAAAGTACCCAGTAAAATACCAAATGCACAACTCCATTAGAAAGGAATGAAATAATTACTTGATGACATAGTTTCCCAGCTCAGAACTTTCTTCTGTTTTCACAGCTGTCTGACCCTCCTGGGAGAGGCAGCCTGGCCCAGGCACTTCTGGTTCGGTCTTTACTACAAAGGAAGAGCAACAAAAAAGAGCTGTCAGCCTTCAATGACGGAAGGACACGTGCAGGCAGAAACAAAAGCTCTTCCACGGAGACTCAGTAAGGACACTACCACACCAGCTGCTTGTAGGGACACAGCCGGGGGACTGAGATGGCGCCGAGCGTCACAGGATCAGCAGACAAGGGAAGAACTGTTACCGTGGGTCTCAGGGGGAGCGACACCAGGCTCGTGACAAGGCAGGGCAATATAGTGGCTTTTTATATATTTCTTCAAGGGCCAAGCACACTGCTATGCGATAGCCCCCTCACTAAACCGCACACACACACTGCCACATTAAAATACAATGCTGGCCTGTTCTAAGTTCTAGTACCCTTTTGGATATCATCTTTCCAGCTAAGTTCCGTCAACTTTCGGCTTTATCTTAGTGTTCTGACACATAAGACAGAAAGCAAAAATCTGATCTACAGTGCTTGGAAACAGTCAAGCCAAATACAGCAGGCTTGAATCTTACCAAATTTACTGATGGAAGATAGCAGTGTCTCAGGTGCACGTGCCTCCCTGTACTTTCGCAGTCTTCTGGGATCAAAAGAACATGACCACACACCTTCTACGTCTGCATCAGCTTCCCTGCCTTCAGTCTCTTCCCCTTAAAACTCACCTTGCATGTCAGCACATGACCTTTGTCGTGTCCTTTCTGTACTCAACATCCTCAGTACTTTCCTACATAACAAGGGTCTACAAATGAGATATGCTCCATCTCCCCCCTTTTTACTGATGCATAAACTTGCATAAATGCACAAATACCAACTGTATGGCTCAACTGCCTAGGTACACGCCCATGGACACCATTCCAATCAAGATATAGAGTATTTTGGGGCACCTGGTTGGCTCAGTCAGAAGAGCATGGGACTCTGGATCTCGGGGTCATGCCACAGGGGGTACAGAGCTTACTTAAATAAACCTCCAAAAAAAAAAAAAAAAAAAAAAAAAGATGGCATATTCCTAGTCCTCAACCAGGCTCCCTACACTTCTGGTGGTTCCTGCCTGCCAAAGACAACCACCTTTCATCCACTTTGAACTTCACATAACTGGAATCACACTGTACATAATCCTGTCCATCAGCATTTTTTAGCTATTACAAATAACAATGCAATGGCCGTTCTTGCATATTTCTTTTGATGGATGGACATACATGCGCACTTCCTGGAAGTGTATTTGCTGGAACCGAGGGCAGATGTACAGTTAGCTTTATTAGGCAATGCCAAACTGCTTTCCTAAGTGACTGTATCAATTTACAGTGCCACCAGCAGAGCAGGCAAGTTCCAGCTGCTTTGCATCCTTGCCAAAACTCAATATGGCCAGTATTTCGAATTTTGGTGCTCTAACAGCATCATCTCACTATGCCTTTTATTTGCATTTCCTTGATAACTAATGAGTTTGTACAACTTTTCACATCTCTCTGAGCTATCTGGATACCCTCTTCTGTGCAGGGTCTGTTCACATTTTTTGCTCTTAAAACATCTGTGCCCAAAGTCATGAAGACATTCTTATATTCTCCTCTAGAAAGCTTTACTGTTTAACCTTTCACATAAGTTCATAAACCAACTCAAATTAAATTTTTAAAAAATATTTTATTTATTCATTTGACAGACAGAGACCACAAGCAGGCAGAGAGGCAGGCAGAGAGAGAGAGAGGAGGAAGCAGGCTCCCTACTGAGCAGAGAGCCCGATGTGGGGCTTGATCCCAGGACCCTGAGATCATAACCTGAGCCAAAGGCAGAGGCTTAACCCACTGAGCCACCCAGGCGCCCCAACTCAAAATAATTTTTGCTTATGGTGTAAGGTTCATTGTTTTCCTAAATGGATATATCTAATTAACCCAGCACTACTTATGGAAATGGACACCCTTTCCCTACTGAATGTCACAAATCAAGTGACCATAAATGTGTGAATGTGTGAGTCTATTTCGGGGCTTTCTTTTCTATTCCATTATTCTATCTACTCTTGAATACAACACTATCTTTTTTTTTTTTAAAGAATTTATTTATTTATTTGACAGAGATCACAAGTAGGCATAGAGGCATAGAGGCAGGCAGAGAGAGAGAGGAGGAAGCAGGCTCCCCGCCAAGCAGAGAGCCCGATGCGGGACTCAATCCCAGGACCCTGAGATCATGACCTGAGCCGAAGGCAGCGGCTTAACCCACTGAGCCACCCAGGTGCCCCAATATAACACTATCTTAATACTGTAACATTATAGTATGTGTATTTGGTGGTCCAAGTCCCCTACCTTTTTGTTCTTCAAAACTGCCTCAGCTATTCTGGGCCTTTGCATTTCCACATACATATTAGACTTAGCCTACTTCTATACACACACACACCCCCCAACACTGCAGGCATTTTGGCTGGGACTATATTGAGTCTACACGTCATTTTTGGGGGGAAAACTGGTAACATGTCAGGTCTTTCTGTAAATTAATATAATTTATCATATTTATAATAAATTACAGTTGAGCCTTAAACAACTTGGAGGGTTAGGGGTACCAAATCTCTGCAGTCGAAAACCCATCCATAACTTTTTGACTCCTCAAAAACTTAATATTAATAGTGTACTATTGATTGGAAGACTTAATGATAACATAAATGGTTGATTAACACATATTTTGAATGTTATATGTAATATATACTGTATTCTTACAATAAAGTTAGAGAAAAGAAAATATTAAGAAAATCATAAAGAAGAGAAAATATATTTTCTCTTAAGTACTGTACCGTATTGAAACAATTCTGTGTTAAGTGGACCTGCACAGTTCAAATCTGTGTTGTTTGAAGGGCCAACTGTATTTATAACAAGGTATAACAAGGTATATCCTCCCATTTATTTAGGTCTTTTCACTTCAGAACTGTTTAGCAGGTTGTTAGCATTTCATTTCTATATAAAAAATTAACTTTTTACATGTATATATTGATTTGTAGTGAATGACCCTGCTAATTTCACTCCAATGACCCTGCTAATTTCACATATTCCCTCAATCCCTAGTGATTCCAAGACTTCAAGTATCAGAAGGAGGTACTTAGAAAAAGTTCACATACTCCAGTTCTGTAGGTACAAGTATACTCATGTTAATTGGGCCCTCAACTACAGAATTATATAATTAGCATTTTCAGGTTGACAGAGCTATTCGACTAGAGAATATGCTCTCACAGAATTGTGCACACAGCCCCAAATTGGAAACAACCCTAAAGTCCACCAAAAGGAGAAATGGCAAACAAATTCAAGTGTATTCCCTACAATGTGGAATACTATACAGGTACAGTATGTATGAATCTCCAAAACATTATAGTGAATAAATACAACCAGACATGCATGTGCTTCCACTCGTATAAAGTTAAAAAAATAGACGCAACTGCTCAGTTGTAAGGGAAATCAGAACAGTGGCTGCCTATGGGGGTTGGGAACTGACTGGAAGGGGCACAGGTAATGAAAATTTCTGTATCTTGAAATGGAAAATGGGTTACATGGGTTTATAACGAAGTTCATCAAATGGTATGCTTAGTACCTCTGCATTTCAATACACAAGATTTTACCACAATTAAAATAAAAACAGAGATGCTCTGACCCCCCGCCCAAAATCAACTGAATCCGAATCTGTATGAGGAAGGCCTATGAAACCTATCTGCTATTGAGGAGAAATGCTGGTCCAGGTTGATACCAGTTCTTTCCTCAGTATCTTCTGATCAGAGGTTGGCAAACTTCCCTTATAAAGAACCAATCAGTAAATATTTCAGGCTCTATGGGTCCTATGACCTTGACTGGAACTTATCAACTCGACCATGAAAGAGCACCCACAGATCATATGTAAATAAATGGGAATGGCTGGGTGCCAACTAATTTTATTTTAAAAAAAGGCAGGAGACCGTAATTAGCAAATCCATTTTACTTGCTCATGCCATAAGGTACAAATCCACCTTTTCTCAAGACTACTGTGGAAGATCTGGCATGCCTGAAAGGCAGATGTACTTCAAAGTCTAACTGCACTGCTTTTTAACTTTGAAGGTTTGGGAAGGAGATATTTAATATCTCCAAACTTTAGCTTCCTCATCTGCAAAATGGGCCTACTAGCTATCTGAAAGTCCTGTGAGAACTAGTGATCTGTATAAAGCAGCTAACATGGTACCTGGTACACCTGAGGCTCTTAGCACATGGTAGCTCTCGGTATTCTAGATGTTTGTTACAGACCTAACCCACCGCACTAGCTCAGTCTGCTTAGTACTCAAAATGTCCCCCTGGCCAGCCTGCCAACACCTGGCCCCTCTGAAGTTCCTTTACCACAACTATTCCTCCCAGATGAGTCCCCCTAACTAGTTTACGTCCCCGAACAAGCCCTCTGAGTCTTTGTCTCTACTGCCTCTCCATGCGGCTTCACTCTCCTGCTCCCTCACAGTGCTTCCCTCTTCTCAAGTCCAGGCTATAATCCACATTCCATATGGCATATGAAGTCCTCCACCCTGCACACCCCCTGCCCCTGGCCAGACATCCAAGACTGAAATACTGCAGCATTCACTTTCCAGATCACTTATCCCGCATTTATCGATCACGCTTGCTGTCTACTACTACTCTCTTCAACCTGATTAGAAGTTCTTAAAGGGGAGATGATGTTCTGTCCGTTCCTGTTTCCCTCAGCGTCCAGTCTACTATATAAACTAGAAATACTCGGTAAGTATTTCTGATGTGACTGATTCAGAGGCTGAAATTCAAGGGACCCAGATTATAAAAATGTCTTACACAAAACTTCTAGGTAAAAATACCATGAGAAACTACCTACCTTTTGTAACAGCTGCTGAAGCAGAGCTGGGGATAATCGGAGTTGGGGCAGCTACAGGCAGAATGGCAGGGGACTTGTTGGCAGAAAATGACTGAACCACTAACAAGTTAAAAAAAAGAGAGAGGGGCTGTAAGAAATATAAAAATTATCACTCCCAGGCGATGGCCTCATTTTAGACGAATGGCACAGAAACAGTTTCAGTACAACGTTAAAAAGGTCCTTACTGAATATAGTGATTTGACAAGGTTGGCTGTTTACTGACAACCCAAGGGTAAGTGAGCTATGATCTTCAACTGTGCAAATGGGGACTGGTCACTAAGAAAATAAAAATCCAATTAGCCTGGAACTCTCATAAATCCTTAAAAATACTATCCCTCTACTGAACTTTAGAAATGGGGAGCTACTTAGAAACCAATGCATCATCTGGGGTTCACATTCAGGGTGAGAGTCAAGTGCTCCAGAGTTCAAAATGCCAAGGAGAACAGATGGTCAAAGGGCAGGCCGCCCGGGGAGGAGCTGCCGGCAGAATATGGCCCTCCGTCCCCCAGCCACGGAGGCCTGCACACCCCCGGTGATGGACTTACCTTTATTCACAGGCATCAGGATAGTCTGTACCCCTCCGGATGTATTTACACTGAGTGGCTTGAGCTGGCTGGGGATCGTCAGGACAGCCTGCTGGGGATTGGATTGACTGGAGTGAATCTTTAGCAATCCTAAAACAAGTTGGAAGATAAGGCCAAGCTGAAGATCAGATGCTTTCTTGAAGTCCTGCCCTCTTGAGCATTCACATGTTCTCACAGGAGGAAGGACTTAGGGCATCTACCCCTTCAACGAACAGAAAGCTGGAAGCATGAGGCATGGGCGTGGAAGATTTCACAATGAAAAAAATGATGTGACAGTGAGGACCAAGTTTTGCCCCACAATCTCACTTACAGTCCAGCTGTGGAGACAACAGCATTAACATTTTAAGATAGTTCTCTCCCATGTTTGTTTTCTATGACAATTTCTTCATTCTGTATACAGCTGTGACAGGTACAAATTGGATGTAAAATTTTATATACTGATTTGGAGAACTGTAATTTCCTACTTAAAAACCTTCTCTGGAGGTGCCTGGGTGGCTCAGTCAGTTGAGTGTCTGTCTGCTGCTCAGGTCATGATCCTGGGATCATGACCCAACCCAAAGGCAGACACTTAACAACTGAGCCATCCAGGTGCCCCTCGAATGCTGTTTTACGTTTTACGTGACGGCATTCGTCTCTGTTTTGTTCTGTGTGCTATCTCATAATAAAAGCACTTTGTTGTTTTCTACTGGCCCTCTGAATGTCTCCAGTAGTTGTGTAAGAGAAACGGGAGTATGGAAGTTACCCCTAAAGGAAAGTGGGAGAGGATGACCCTTTCTGGAATGGTAAGTGGGAGAGTGCCTGGCTAACTTGGGGTCTTGAGTTTGAGCCCCACGTTGCAGGTAGAGTTTGCTTTAAAAAAATGATAAATTGAGAATGTCTGATGTTTGGAAGGTAAGAGCTGCAAAGAGGGAGAAGTTAGAAGACATGGTGAGTACACAGATTTTCAGAGCATTTGATCTATAGGGCTGGTGTGAAGGGGATACAGATAACTGGGCACAGATTAAAGTGAACTCTGAATACTTTGGAACTAATTTTGGAAACATTCTCTAGGCAGCCAGGAGCCAGAAAAGGTTTTTTGTTTTTTAAAGATTTTATTTTTATTTGACAGAGACGGAGAATGAGAGACAGGCAAGGGGAGCAGCAGGCAGAGGGAGAGGGAGAAGCAGGCTCTCCGCCAAGCAGAGAACCCAATGTGGGGCTCCCTGCTCAGCGGGAAGCCTGCTTCTCCCTCTCCCACTCCCCCTGCTTGTGTTATCTCTCTCAATGTGTTTCTCTGTATTGAATAAATAAATAAAATCTAAAAAAAAAAAAAAACAAAACAGCATTCAAGGGGCACCTGCGTGGCTCAGTCAATTAAGCATCAGACTCTTGATTTTGGCTCAGTCATGATCTCAGGGTGGTGAGATCCAGCCCTGCGCCAGGCCCCACGCCCCACTCCCCAATCGCTCACATGTTCACCTTCTCTCTCTTAAAAAAAAAGAAAAAAGAAAAAAGAAAAAAACTATAGGATTCGAGGCTCAAGATACTTTAAGGCACTGGAAAGCAGCGGGTATGAGCAAAAGGAAAGGAAACAAATACTTTCTGAAACAAAGATTCTCTTTTTTATTTAAGTTACTTAAATAAAATAAAATTAAGTTACTTAAATAAAAAAGAGAATCTTTCTTTGGAATAGATGAATGTCAAATTGGTCTGGTGGTACGTTCTTACTGAGACGTGCCCTCAGAGAAGACAACTATGACCTGGTTTTTCATATTTTTAAAATCCTTATTTTTATCAAAATATTACAGGCTTATCAGTTGAAAATAAAGTGCTAAAAAGGCTTTGAATTAAATACAGTCATCCTTTCCTCCACCTCTCCCCGTCTTCATGTAGTTCCTCAGCAGCATCCACTCTCAACCCTGTTGGCTCCTTCTTTTAATATTTATCTCAGTAACTTGAAAAGACTGTCTACCGTAGGCCTTAATTTTGATGGCACACATGGACTTGCTATCTGGGTAGACGCAGGCATTTTAAGGCACTGCCACCCCTCACCACCAGTAGTGTTCTCTACTGATCCAAAGAACACCACTACCCTGAGATTCCATTTTGGTCTCTGGAGATAATATTTGCTCTTTTTTTAGTTCTTAGTTCTCCTTCAACATCTTACCAAGTCTTCCCACTTTCTTCAAAACTGCTATAAACCACCTCCCCCCTTATATAATTCTCCGTATGGTCAGCTCTCCTAGGTGACTTCTAGTTCTACTCTTTCTAAGAGAGAACTTTGCCTAGCTCTCTGATCGGCTCCACTGGGTCTTCCAGGCCTGCGGACCCGTGGCCATCCTGGGACATCCTTCACCATTACCCTGGGAATCCCCTTTGCCTTCCTTCTATACTGGATCTCATTTCTTCTTCTTTCTTGCTCTATACCTCTTCACTCTGGTTAAAAAAAAAATACATACTTGGGGCACCTGGGTGGCTCAGTGGGTTAAGCCGCTGCCTTCAGCTCAGGTTCATATCTCAGGGTCCTGGGATTGAGTCCCGCATGGGGCTCTCTGCTCAGCTGGGAGCCTGCTTCCTCCTCTCTCTCTCTCTGCCTGCCTCTCTGTCTACTTGTGATCTCTGTCAAATAAATAAATAAAATCTTAAAAAAAAAAAAAAAAACCATACTTTAGTAATGTCTTGAGACAGGGAGCACAAGAGAGAGTTAGAACTGTGCCTGTCAGAAAATATTTCTACCCTCACTGTCAGGAATTACCCGGCTGGCAACAGAACTCTCGGCTACAAGTCATTTTCCCCTAGAATTTTGAAGAGCAGGCTCACGGCTTCCAGCACTGCTGAGAAGCCCAATGATAATGTAATTTTTGAACTTTTCTTCTTCTAATGGCTTGTCAGACCCTCTCCTTGTCCCTGGGGTCTTGATTTCATGAACAAACGGTGCCTCCATGTGAGGCATCTTTCATTCCCTGTGCCAGACACTGTGCCTTTTGAGCTTGGAAGTTTGTCTCTTCAATTCTGAGATAAACTGTTTCCTTTCTTGGATCATTTCTTTCCACTATCTTCTGTTTTCTTTCTGGTACTTCTTTTAGTTTGATATTGCCAGGACTCCCTGATACACCACCGAATTTTGTTTAGTGTCCACTTCTTGGTTTGCTCTCTGTTTCTACCTTGTGCCCCAGAGTGCCCCTTGTGCTACAGCCAGTGATTCTTTGGAAAGGTGAGGCAGATCATGTTACGCCTTTGTTTTAAATCTCCCAATGGCTTCCCTTGGAGTAAAAGTCAAAGTTCTTAACATGACCTCCAAAGGCCCTATGTGATTTGGCCTCTATCACTCTGACTTTATGTTCTAGTACTCTTTCCCTTGCTCATTCTGCTCCAGGCACAACAGTGACCTTGTTCAAAATACTCCATAATGCACACACAAAAAATTAAATAAAAAAATTAATGGGTATACCTCAGTTAAAACAGAGCTGACATATAAACAAAAAAATTAACGGGCAGCGGAAAATAGTTTGGCTCTTCTGTGAAAACATTATATACAGAAAGTTTCAGCAGAAGCATCTCAGGAAATAAGAACTTAAAGCCAGGAGACTTCATTTACTTCATGTTAAAAACTTAATTAGAAAAGGGGAAGGCAGAAGTGTCTGGGTGGTGTAGTTGGTTAAGCACATGGCTCTTGATTTTGGATCAGGTCATGATCTCAGGGTGGTGGGATTAAGCCTGCACCAGGCTCCATGCTCAATGGGGAGTCTGCTGGAGAGTCTCTCTCCCTCTGCCCCTCACTCTAACCCCCATTGAGCTCTCTAAAAAAAGAAAAGGAGAGGGCATTTATTTCTCATAAAGTGATCCTCTATTTCTACAATTTCTATTCCAATCCCAACAGTGTCTGCAAACATTCTGTTAGCAGAGAACAGCACTTTCTATACTAGAACTTGCTCGATGGTAACTGGTAGGTGGAAGTCATGGGAAAAACTACCAGCCTTTATCTCTGGTCTCAAACTACCCAAAAAAAAAAGACATGGGGGTTTGGGGACACGTATGAAATGTAGTAATAATAATAATAACAATAATAATAACAACACTCACAATCTTTTATCCAAAGGCACTAAGGTACTCGCGTGTTTGTGTGTGTTAACGTATGTTTTTGTGTGTCAATCAGTGCCAGCGGGTAAGCTGTTATTGATCTGTAACAAGGTCACACAGAATCTAAGAGTGTTCAGAAACATTTCTAACAGTGTGAAGCTGCTGTGACATTTTTATTGTACTTTACAGGAGTATCTGCCGTCAAGCACATTAGTATTTTTGTGGCAAAACACAAATATTCATAGTCAGTCATATAAACAGCCTGTCCAACAGAGGTCAGATTTCACACTAAAATTAGTTACGCAAACAAAGAAACAAAAAAACACTTTTGGTCTTCACAGCTTTTTTGGATTTTAGGGTTCAAGGAAATGCAGACAAGGATACTAAACGCTCTAATAGCGGCGATTATTTATATAATGGCTACTACATGTTGGACAGCAGTCTAAGCACTTACATATGGATTCATTAATCCTCTCAACCGTATGACAGTATTATTATCAACCTTATTTTACAGCCAAGGAAACTGAACCAAGTTTTTCAACTAAGGCAATTTGGCTCCAGGATTTGTGCTGTATGTTAACCAGCAAAGTGAAAGGCACACTCTTTGGGGCCATCTGGGGGTGGGCCCAAAGAGAGCAGCCATCTTGCCAGACTGCACACATGTCACTCTGACGCTACCCAACATAACAACTCTTGTTAAAAATCACAACTTGGAGTCATCAAGGCTAACTTTTATTTTATATACTGTTTATGAAAGTATGTTTTATAATGTCTTCCATTCAAAACTGATGATAATAAAAAAGAAAATGATTAATGTAAGGAGAGTAAATTTTCAGTTCTCCACAAAGTTACATGATGAAAGCAGTTAAAATACTCCACAGAGCTCTGGATGGCTAAAATCTTATTATATCATTTAAAAATTATTATTCCATCCACAAACCATTTCGGACTTAAGGATTTATGTGTAGATTTTAGGAATAAATGATCAAAAATGCAGCTATATGGAAAATATTGCTGAGTTAACTATTTTTAACAACTTACTATACAAAATACCATGAACACCTTCCAAAAAATGTTCTAGTCCAAAGAAGGCAGAGAGCAAGAATGTCCTTATGATACAACTGACCTGACACGGTGGCCTTCCCGGAGATGGGGTTTGGCGTGGGCACCAGAGATGTGGCGCTGATGACGGAGGGAGCTGCAGCCTTGCAGGTTGGCATGGGGGCCTGGCTCACACACACTGCTTGCTGCCCAGAAGTTTTCACTACAGAACCGATAGCAGATGATGAACTGGGAGTTGTTCCTTCTGACTGCTCACACACAGGGCCAAAAATAGTACAAATTAAGAAGAAAGCAGTGTAACTTACTTAGAACAATGACTGCCATGTAGTATATTCAAAAATGTTATCTATTAGCTATTATTTTTAACTACCCGTTAAATGCCATGTCATTCAAATACCCTTGCCTCTCTTGTTCGGTGTTTCCAACTCTGAACTTTCAGAGTTCATGGGCCAGAAAAGTTTTTAAATTTTTAATGGCTACCATATTAAGAAGAACAACAAAAACCCTCACCACCTATTACATTTCTTCATAAAAGGATATTTCAACACCAAAAAGAAGTCATAAACTCAGAATATAAAAGTGGAATAAAATGAGTTTTATTAAAAACTCACTATAATGTCTTAACATTTGTCTCATTCGTCCCACCATCTACTACATGGCAGGCATGACATTAAATGCTAGGGCCCAGGGGCGCCTGGGTGGCTCAGTGGGTTAAGCCCCTGCCTTTGGCCCGGATCATGATCTTGGGGTCCTGGGATCGAGTCCAGCATCGGGCTCTCTGCTCAGCGGGGAGCCTGCTTTCCCCTCCCTCTCTCTGCCTGCCTCTCTGCCTACTTGTGATCTCTGTCAAATGAATAAAGCTTAAAAAAAAAAATTTATAAATGCTAGGGCCCAGAGTAAAGCCCTCAAGGAGGACAGGGTTACCAAACTATGAGGAGTGCTATAGTAGGCCTGGTACAAGGTACTACTAAATTGGAGAGAAAAATTACTGTTTCTGTCTAGGGATGGGAAGCGGAGAGTACTGGGAAAACTTCATGTACAAGCATGGCGCTTTAGGGGAATCCTCAAAATTCAAGACAAGGAAAGGGGGAGACAAAGGAATGTTTCTTGGCAGAAGTTGGCAGAAGATAGTAGATAGAAAGAGAAGCACGAAAGAACACGATATGTTCAAGGAACTACAAAGTAAGAGTGATATGACTAAGCATATGAAAGGTCTAGTAGGAGGAGATAAAGCCTGGAAAAAGAACTTGAGGTGCCAAGACAATTCAACAGGGAAACAGACTTCAACTATTGCTGGGCCAACTGGCTATCTATATACAAAAGAATGAAGTTTGGTCCTTACCTCACACCATGTAAAAATTAACTCAAAATGATCAAAGACCTACATATAAGAGCTAAAACTATAAAACTCTTCGAAGAAAATACTGGCTCAAATTTTGTGAATTTGGATTAGGCAATGGCTTCTTAGCTATATCGACAGCATAAGCAATAAAAGGAAAATAAACTGAACTTCATCAAAATTTTAAAATTTTGTGGTTTTCAAAGAGTACCCTCAAGAAAGTGAAAAGATGTCCCACAGAGTGGGAGAAAATTTTTGCAAATCTAATAAGAGACTCATATCTAGAATATCTAAAGAACACTTAAAACTCAGTAATAAAAAAGAATAAATAATGAGCAGAGGATCTGAAGAGAATTCTCCCAAGAAGATACAGAAATGGACAATAAGCACATGCAAAGATGCTCAGTATCATTAGCTATCACGGAAATGCAAATCAAAACCACAATGAGATACCACTTCACACCCACCAGAATGGCTATAACAACAAGAAAAAATGTACAAGAACAAGCATCAGCAAGGATGTGGAAAAACTGGAGCCCTCATACATTGCTGGTAGGAGTCTAAAATGGTGCAGCTATTTGGAAAAACTGGCAGATCCTCAAAATGTTTAACAGCTTATGATATGACCAGAATCCCTATGTATATAGCAAAAAAAAAAAAAAACCCAAAACATATGATTATATAAAAACTTGAACATAAATGTTCACAGTAGCATTATTCATCATAGTCAAAAGGTAGAAACCATCCATATGTCCATAAACTAATAAATATATAAACAGAATGTGATATGGCCATAAAATTGGATATTGACTATTCACGTATAAAGTAGTACTAATACATGCTACAATGTGGATAAACCCTGAAAATATGAGAAAGAAGCCAGACGCAAGAAAGATCAGTGGTTGTCTAGTATCGGGGGTTGGGGAGGGAGGGGGAACAGGGAGTGACGGCTATTGCTTATGGAGTTCGCTTGAGGAGAGATTAAACATTCTACACGGATAGTGATGACGACTGCACAACCTTGAGAATATAATAAAAACCACAGAACTGCACACTTGAAAATGGAGAATTTCATGGCATGTGAACTGTATTTCAAGTTTTTAAAAAAGATAAATATGACCCACTGGTATACCTGCTAAATATCTTATGTTTTTACTACTTTTGATGTTGCATTACGGTTTTCTACTGTCATGATAATCCTCACCGGCTGAGCAGGACCGTTTGCTGAGAGGGCCACAGCTGGGGAAGTGGCCGTTGTGATCACCCCTCCTGCCACTCTGAGCATGGTGGTTCCAGGCTTTGAGAGTTGCGAGGTGGCTGGCACAGACTTCAGTGTGCTATCAGATATTTTCATTAGCGATGCTTGTCCCCCAGGGGCTGCCTGCAGAAACAAAATGGGTGGAAGTAATAAAGTTGCCCTGGTTCACAGGCACAGTTTATTCCTTACCTAGGCAGGGCCCATGAATCAGAGCATATCCAAGAAGGTCTTGCTAATCACATACAGGTGTTTGGGCACCTTTCCAGTAAGCTCTCAAGTCTGACTTTTTACGTACAGACATTCCTTTACCTCTAATGCAGATTAAGTAAAGGAATGCATTCGCAAGTCACTATTTGGCAGCAGTGACTGCAGAGTTACCAGGTCATGTGTTATCAGAATTTGCTCTTAAATGTACACGTAATCTTTAAACATGAAAATCTAAACAAGATGGGCCAGATTTAAATGGGTACCTTAAGTGCTCTAGGCTGGTTCAGGCTCAGATTTTTACTACCATTCAACAAATGTAGTACCATTCAACAAACTACAGTATTACTGGGTTAAATCAAGGCTCAGCAAGTTTTTCCTGTAAATGGCATAAGCCTGTAGAGCACTGCAGGCCATATGGTCTTTGTTTCAACTCCTCAGCTCTACTGTTACAGCATGAAACATGTGTGGCTGTGTGCCAATAAATTATTTATAAAAACAGGAAGCCTCGAGCATAGTATGCAGACCTCCTGGCCCAAACGATTGCTTAATGCCCAAATTAATACACTCTACAAGCAGAGACCATTCTTCAGTCCTTGAGGAGCTACTTTGTGTCAGGATGGAAGAAAGCATTTTTACGTACCTTACGTCATTCAACCTTGTCATAAACTTCAGAGGGTAGGTTCTAGTCTCATTTTACAGATGAAGAGATTAAGGTCAATAGTTTTACCAGGATCACACAGTTAGTAACAGGAGGAGCCATGACTAGAATCTAGAAGCAGTAGCCATGGCATAACTTATTATGCATTGGAGTCTGATGCAAATTAAAACCACAATGAGGTATAACTTCATACTCACAAAAATGGCTAAAAATGTAAAGGAAGAAGGTCCTCTGTGTTGTTGAGGATATAGGACAACTGGAACTCTCTCACGTTACTTATGGGAGAGGCAAATGGTACAACCACTTTGCAAACCATTTGTCAGTTTCTTATAAACGCTCTTATACACATATACTTACCCTAGGACCTAGCTATTCTACTGCACAAAAGAGCTACACAAGAATGTTCATAGCGGTATGGTTCATAATAAAAAACCAGAAATAATCCAAGTGTCTATCAACAGCAGAATAAAAGTCGTACAAGAAAATACTACTTAAGAATAAAAAAGAGGGGGCACCTGGGTGGCTCAGTGGGTTGAGCCGCTGCCTTCGGCTCAGGTCATGATCTCAGGGTCCTGGGATCGAGTCCCACA